>NW_006291383.1:4418554-4425320 GCF_000327345.1 Myotis davidii | reverse complement strand
TGGCAGTTGGGGGCAATCAGGCCGGCAGGCAGGTGAGCCGTTAGGAGCCAGCGGTCCTGGATTGCGAGAGGGATGTCCGATTGCCGGTTTAGTGGGATTGGGCCTAAACCAGCAGACATCCCCCGAGGGGTCCCAGATTGGAGAGGGTGCAGGCCGGGCTGAGGGACACCCCCTCCCCCTGCCCCCGTGCACAAATTTCGTGCATCGGGCCACTAGTAAACTATATAAAGGTCTTCCTATATGCCAGACACTGAGTGTTATATAAACTTAGATAGTTATTCAATTTCATTCTATAAATAATAGATTTTAATTCTTATTTTACAGAAGAGGAAAGGAGGATTCAGGAAGGAAGTCAGTTGCCTAAGGCTACACGGCTATAGGTGAGGGAGCTAGATTTGAATACCCTGAAGTCTGCATTTTTAACCCCTCTATGCCAGGTTCCAGGATAAATACTATGATTGCATTAAATCTGTATATTGCTTTGGGTAATATGGCCATTTTAACTATGTTGATTCTTCAATTCATGAATACAAGGTATGTTTCCATTTTGTTGTATCTTTTTCAATCTCTTTTAATAATGCTTTGTAATTTTCAGTATGTAGGTCTTTCATGTTCTTTGTTAAGTTTATTCCTACATATTTTATTCTTTTGGTTGCAATTGCAAAAGGAGTTGTTTTTTTCATTTCTTTTTCTGAAGTTTTGTTGTTAGTATATAGGAAAGCATTGGGAAATGTGGAGCAGGAGCAAGCAGGAGTCAGAGGGAAGTTCAGATGGCAGGTTGGAAAGGCCTTGGCAGGAAGCTGAGATCTGTTGAGCAAAATTTTAGGGCAGAAAGGCCTTCCAGCCCTGAAGTCAGAGCCCAGCTTTGGTGTCATTTCTACCAATGGGAACTGAGCTTATCTGGTAAAGCAGTCTTGTGGGTACAGAGAAAGGGAACCACCTGGGCAAGAGCAGCCTCATGTGAGTAAGAAGCCCTGCCTCACCTTCTACATTGATTTTGTATCCTGCAACTTGACTCAGTATTTTTTATTGTTGCTAATAGTTTTTTGATGGAATATTTAGGATTTTCTATGTACAGGATCATGTCTGGAAAAAGTGGCAGTTTTATTTCTTCCTTCCCTATTTGGATGTCTTTTATTTCTTTCTTTTGCCTTATTGCTCTGGCTAGGACTTCCAGCACTAGGTTGAATAAGAGTGTTGAGAGTGGATATCCTTGTCTTGTTCCTGATCTTAGAAGAAAAACTTTCAGCTTTTCACCATTGAGTATGGTATTAGCTGAGGGTTTATCATATATGGCCTTTTTTATGTTGAGGTACTTTCCTTCTATTCCTATTTTATTGAGTGTTTTAATCATAAATGGATGTTGTATCTTATCAAATGCTTCTTCTGCATCTTTTGATAAGATCATATGATTTTTATACCTTCTTTTGTTAATGTGGTGTATTACATTGATTGATTTGCATATATAGTGAACCATCCTTGTGCCCCTGGAATGAACCCCACTTGATCGTGATGTATTATATTTTTTTTTACTGTTGTATTCGATTTGCTACTGTTTTGTTTAGAATTTTTGCATCTGTATTCATCAGAGATATTGGTCTGTAGTTTTCTTTTTTTGTGTCATCTTTGCCAGGTTTTGGTATCAGGATTTATAGTGGCCTCATAGAATGTGTTAGGAATTATTGCCTCTTCAATTTTTTGGAAGAGTTTGAGAAGGATAGGTTTTAAATCTTCTTTGAGCGTTTGGTAGAATTTACTGGTGAAGCCATCTGGTCCTGGAATTTTATTTTTTGGGAGGCTTTTGATGGTTTTAATTTCCTCACTACTGACTAGTCTATTTAGATTTTCCAATTGTTCATGATTTAGTCTAGGAAGGTTATATATTTCTAGGCACTTATCTGTTTCTTCTAGGTTATTGAATTTGGTAGCATATAGTTTTTCATAATACTCTAGTGTGATCCTTTGTATATCTATGATGTCTGTGGTGACTTCTCCTTTCTCATTTCTGATTTTGTTTATATGGGTCTTTTCCCTTTATTTTCTTAGTGAATCTAGCCAGTCGTTTGTCAATTTTATGAATCTTTTCAAAGAACCAGCTCTTTGTTTTATTCATTTTTATATGGTCTTTTGTTCTCTCTTTCATTCAATTCTCTAATTTTTATTATTTCCTTTCTTCTGCTGCCATTGGGCTACTTTTGTTTTTCTTTTTCTAGTTCTTTAAGATGTGATGTCAGGTTGTTTACTTGGGATTTCTCTTGTTTCTTGATATAAACTTCTCTCTTATTACTGCTTTCCCTGCATCCCAGAGAATTTGATATGTTGTAGTCATTCTCATTTGCCTCCATATATCTTGTGATCTCATCTTTTATTTCTTCTTTGACCCAGTCATTTTTTAGTGGTATGTTGTTTAATCTCCATGTATTTGTGGATTTCTTTACTTCCTTTAATTTCAAGACATTGTGGTCAGAGAACAGGCTTGGCATAATTTCAATCTTCTTGAATTTGTTGATGCTAGTTTTGTGACCCAACATATGGTCTGTCCTCAAGAATGTTCCATGTGCAGAAGCATGTATAACCTGATGCTCTGGGATGAAAGGTTCTATAAATGTCAATTACATCCATTTGGTCAGTGTTTCATTTAAGGCCGATATTTTTTATTGATGTTCTATTTGTTGGATCTATCTAGAGCTGTCAATGGAGTATTAAGGTCTCCAACTATGATTGATCTTTTTCTCTCTTTAGTTCTGAGAGTAGTTGTTTTATATATTTCTGTGCTCCCTGGTTGGGAGTACATATATTAAGAAGTGTTATTTTTTTCTTGATGTAGTGTCCCCTTTATCATTATAAAGCGTCCATCTTTGTCTCTTATTATCTTTGCTATCTTGAAATCTATTTTGTCAGGTATAAGTATGGCTACACCTGCTTTTCTGTGGATGTTATTTGTTTGGAGAATCATTTTCCACCTTTTACTTTGAATCTACCTTTGTCTTTGCAGCTTAGATGTGTCTCTAGTAAGCAGAATATGGTTGGGTTTTGGTTTTTGATTCACTCTGCTACTCTGTGCCTCTTTATTGGTGAATTCAGACCATTTCCATTTAGGGTAATTATTGATATACTAGAGGCCCGGTGCACGAAATTCTTGCATGGGTAAGGTCCCTAGGCCTGGCTGGCGATCAGGGCCAACTGGGGCCAGGCCGATCAGGGCCAGGCTGGAGAGGAGGCGATAGTTGCTGGGCCAGGCATGGAAGGAACAGATGCCAGCCACCATTGCCGCCATCGTTGCACACCCCTTCTCCGTCCCTTGCCACCATGCCACCACCGCAGCAGGCGGGCAGCGAGCTGATTGAGGCCTGCCAGCCAGTGGGAGGGATGGGTCATAGGAGGTTGGCCACTGGCCCCGAGGAGGGAGCCGACCTTCGGCCCCCCTTGGAAAGGGGGCGTATCCACCGCCACCCACCCCTGGTTCCTCATCCTAGCCCGGGGGCCACGGGGAGGGACTGCAGGAAGTTGGCTGGCCTGGGGAGGTTGGCTGTGGGAATGCACTGACTACCAGGGGGCAGCTCCTGCGTTGAGTGTCTCCTCCCTAGTGGTCAGTGCACGTCATAGCTACCAGTTGTTCCAATTGTTCCTGTCATTCTGGTCACTTAGGCTTTTATATATATAGACTAGAGGCCCGGTGCATGAAATTCATGCGGGGGGGGGAGAGGGGAGGGTAGAGATGTCCCTCAACCCAGCCTGCACCCTGTCCAATCTGGGACCCCTCAGATTGCGGGGAAGCCTGGGCAAGGGGCCTGTGGTGGTTTTCAGGCTGCCCACGCCTACATTGGGATGGTGCTGGCCTGGGTGAGGGGTTGGGGCAGTTTGCAGGCCAGCTATGCCCCCATGGGGTGAGGGTCCCCGCTGGGGGACTTGGCCAGCCTGGGAGAGGGGCTGATGACTGTTTGCAGGCTGGCCATGTCCTCCAGCGGGGACTCTCACCCCATGGGGGCGTGGCCAACCTGGGTGAGGGGCTGAGGGCTGTTTGCAGGTCCCTCCTTCAGTGGCCAGCCAGGGCAGGCGGGAAGCTTGGGTTGCCCCCGGCGACCCAAGCCTCCCTCGCGCTTAGACCTGCTCTGTGGCTGCTGCCCACAGGCTTATCCTTTGGCGGCAGGCCCAGGCGGGCATGAAGCTTGGCTTCCTCTGTCGCTGGGGGGTGACCCAAGCTTCCTGCCCGCTCCAGCTGGCTCCGTGGCCACCGCCATCTTTGTCCTGCTAATTTGCATACTCACTTCTGATTGGCTGGTGGGTGTCATAAGTGATGGTTGATTTACATATTTCTCTTTTATTAGTGTAGATGAGGATTTCCTATAGCCATTTTATCTTTCGTTTTCTGGTAGCTCTGTGCCTCCACTGGTTCTTTTCCTTTGCGTTTCTGTCTGTTGTTTTTGTTTGGTAGTATTCCAAACTTCTTTCCTCTGTTTACTCTTTTTTTAAAGCTATGTGTCCTGGTTTGGGGATTTTTGTATGTGGTTACCATTAGGTTTATAAAAAATAAAATTGCATATATACTGTAGTTTTTTTTCTTTTGAGTGCATCTGATCTTCATCCTCCTATGCCACTCAGACCTTTACCCTCTTCCCTTTTATGTTTTTGTTGTTATAAATTATCCCTATTTGTGCTGTAAATTTTTTGGTGAGCTTACTCATAGTGTTGGGACCTTATGTTCTTCATTTCAGGTAGAATAACTCCCTTGAGTATTTCCTGCAATGGAGGTTTTCTGGAGACAAAATTACTCAGCTTCTGTATGTCTGGGAATGTCTTTATTTCTCCTTCATATTTAAAGGATAATTTTGCTGGATATATTACTCATGGCTGGTAATTTCTCTCTTTCAAACGTTTGAATATTTGGTTCAATTCTCTTCTGGCTTCTTGATTTTTTGCTGAGAATCAGATGAAATTCTGATGGGTTTTTCTTTGTAGATCACTTCCTTCTTTTCCCTGGCTGCTTTGAGAATTTTTTCTTCATTATTAATTTTTGACAGCTTTAATACCAAGTGCCTTGGAGAGAGCCTCTTTGAATTGAGGTAACTAGGTGTTCTGTTTGCTTCTTGGATTTGGGAATCTAGTTTTTTCCATAGATTTGGGAAGTTCTCATCCACTATTTGTTTGAGTAGACTCTCTGTCCATGCTCCCTTTCCTCCTCCTCCAGAATGCCTATAATTCTAATATTACTTTTTTCTGATGGAGTCAGATAGTTCTCGTAGAGCTCTTTTATTTTTCTTCATGCTCAAGTCTCTCTTTTCTTCCCTCTGAATCATCTCTAGATTCCTATCTTTGATATCACTAAATCTTTCCTCATCTGGTTGGCTCTGTTTTCTATGCTCAGTAGTTCACTCTTAATCTCCTTAATTGCATGCTTCATTTCCAGGATTTCTGATAGTTTCTTTTTAAAAATTTCAATCTTTTTGGAAAAGTACTCATTTTGTTCATTGACTTGTGTTCTGAGTGCATTGAATTGCCTGTCTGTATTTTCCCACATCTCGTTCAGTATTTTCAGCAATCTTGAAATCTCTGTATTTATATCATATATTTCTATGTGTTCCAGCTTGCTTTCTAGGGATTTTTCATTTTCTTCCTGATCATCCTTGCTACAGTGGTTATTCATGGTATTTGCTGTTCTCCTTTGCTTAGGCATTTATATCTGTCTATATTAATTTCAGAGAGAGGAAGGATGTGGGAGAGAGGGATAGAAACATCAAGGATGAGAGGAAATCATTGATTGGCTGTTTCCTGCATGCTCCCCACTGGGGATCGAGCCAGATTGGGAATTGAACCATGACCTCCTGGTTCATAGGTCAGTGCTCAACCACTGAGCAACACTGGCCAGGCAAAACCATCTTCTTACACCATACACAAGAACAAATTCAAAATGGAGTAAAGACTTAAATGTTAGACTCAAAGCCATAAAAATTGATGTGCTCCCTGTCCTAGGAGCATGCCTGTTCCTTTCCCTCTCTTCTTCCCTCTTAGGTGTGCATCTCCTAAATTCTAAGGGACCCCATGAAACTTGCAACCAGGGGAGCAATGGGCATTGGCAACTTGTCCTGGGCTAATCCCCTGAACTGTCTACAGGGTTCCCTTTTCTCTGACTTCTCAGTGAGCCAAAGCAGCCCCGCCTAAGCTCATTTCTTTCCTATAATATTTCTAGAGAGCCAAAGCAGCCCCACCTAGGCTCTCTCCTGATGCTTCCTTTATCCTAAGCCCTTCCTTGTTTCACTGTCCCCAGCTTTAATAAACATACTCTCAAAAAAATAAAAATAAAAACACCCTAGAAGAAAACAGACAGTAAAATCTCAAACATTTTCATAGCAATATTTTTTTGTTTTGTTTTTTAAATATATTTTTTATTGATTAAGATATTACATATGTGTCCTTATCCCATTGTCCATTGCCTTTCAGAGTAAGAACAAACACGTTTTCCTAGCTTCCCAGGCATACCCCAATATGGCCTCGTCATCACTTTCTACTTATTCCCCAGACAAAATGGGGAACATGTAATTCCTAAACAAATCTTAAGTTATCTTGCCTCAAGGATTTTATGGCCCCTCCATAATCTCTGAATAATTTCTTTCAATTCCCATAGCAGTATTCTTGTATCTCATATAAATCATAATTACGTTCGAGCTTAAAGTGTTTGCAAACGTGGTCTGCTCTTATACTAGATTGTACACTCCTTAAAAACAGCCTGTGGCTCCTTTTCCTCTCTCTCTGTCTTCAGTGGGGGTTT
>NW_006291383.1:4386919-4417223 GCF_000327345.1 Myotis davidii | reverse complement strand
TGGAGTTGTAATCTGGATGGTCCCACTTTGACCACTGTGTACACCGGCTCTTGGATCTCTAAGGAGGTGCTAATTTAGGCTCTTCCTGAGGTTATCCAGCAGGAGCTACAAAGAGATCTGCAGATTCCCCTTCCTTTTTTGGGGTTTGGAGATGCCCAGATGAGGCCCAGCTGTGAAGCAGTGCAAGCTGCTTTGGGGCCTTGGGCCTTTTCTTGGAAGTTCTGGGTCTGTCTGGCCCAGCTACAATTTATTAGGTAATTTCTGGGGTGCAAAAGGCCAGGGCATTCATATGCAAAAGCCTCTGCTGCAGCCTGGGTGGGGCGGGGTCTCAGGGAATCAAAGGGCGGAGCAAGCAGCTATGGTTGATCTTCAGCCCTGCCCTAAGGGACCACACATCTCAGTGTCCCGGTAATTGCTGCAAGCACCTCTGAGAGAAAGCCGCCCTCAAGTTCCGAGTTCTGCCTGCTGCCAGACAGTCCAGTTTCTCCCCATATGAGCCCTGGGTCCCCAGAGACTTCCCGGAACCGGAGTTCAGAGCAGTCGGGAGCTTGTGACGCCCTCCCAATTCAAAAAGACAGCCGCATCCTCAGGTACCAGCCCCTTTCCGCGCGCGCGCGCTCCAGCCTCTGTACCTCTGCACTTTACTTCCGCAGCTCCTCTGAGTCTCAGTGTGCTTTTCTCTTTTCTTCTAGTTATAGAATTTCCACTCAGCCAGCCTTCCTGTTGTTCTGGATGATGTCTGTTTTGTCTTTTCATTATATTTTTGAAGTTGTTGTTGTTGGAGGCAGCAATTTCCTGTGTTTACCTATGCTGCCATCTTGGTTTCTCCTCCATAGCAATATTTTTTATGCCTCCTCGGACCAGGGAAACAAAAGAAAAAATAAATATGCTACATCAAACTAAAAAGTTTTTGCACAGCATCAGCAAAATGAAAAGACAACCTACTGAATGGAAGAGCATATTTGCCAATGATACATCTGATAAAGGGTTAATATCCAAAGTTTATAAAGAACTTATAAAATTCAACATAAAAACAAACAATCCAATTAAAAATGGGCAAAGACACTTCTCAAAAGAGGACATACACATGGCCAATAGACATATGAAAAGATGCTCAATGTCACTAATCCTCAGAGAAATGAAAATTAAAACCACAATGAGATATCACCTTATACCTGTCAGAATGGCTATCTACACTAATAAAAGACAAAGATGCTAATTGACTGCACCTTTGCTATGCCCCAAGCCACGCCCACCAGCCAATCAGAGAGACTGTATGCAAATTAACCCAACCAAGATGGCGGCCGGCAGCCAGGGAGCTGGAGCAAGCAGGAGGCTTGGTTGCCTGGGTGATGGAGGAAGCCAAGCTTCCCACCTGCCCTGAGCCGGCTGTGGCCTCTGCTCATGGCAACAAAGTTTCAATTATAGAAGACAAATAAATCCCAGATACCTGCTTCCAGCCAGCCTCTACTGGGAGCTTGGGTAGCTGGGGGCTGTGGCCAGCCTGCAAATAGCCCCTTACCCAGGCTGGCCAGGCACTCCTATATAATAAAAGGGTAATATGCAAACTGACCCTAACAGCAGAACGACTGGGAATGACTGGTCACTATGACACACACTGACCACCAGGGGGCAGATGCTCAATGCAGGAGCTGCCACCTGGTGGTCAGTGTGCCCCCACAGAGGGAGCTCTGCTCAGCCACAACCCAGGCTGATGGCTGCCAGTACAGTGGTGGGGGTGGGAGCCTCTCTCACCTCCTCAGCAGCATGAAGGATGTCCGACTGCAGCTTAGGCTTGCTCCCCACTGGCAAGTAGACATCCCCCGAGGGCTCCCGGGCTGCCAGAGGGATGTCTGGCTGCCAGCTTAGGCCCAATCCCCCAGGGAGCGGGCCTAAGCCAGCAGGTAGTCATCCCCCAAGGGGTTCCAGACTGTGAGAGGGCACAGGCTGGGCTGAGGGTCCCCCCGAGGGCACAAATGTTTGTGCACTGGACCTCTAGTCCTATATAATAGAAGCCTAATATGCAAATTGTCCACTCGCTCGGGAGTTTGACCTGTAATTTGACCACTTGCTATGACGTGTGCTGACCACCGGGGGGGAGCAGAACATGGTGGGTGTTGGCGATGCAGTGCTGGCAGCAGGCAGCAGTGGAGGTGCTGTTGGCCCCGATGGACCCCGACAAGAGCAGGACCACGGCAGGATGGTGGAGCTGGTGAGTGGGTGGTGCCAGGCCAAGGCAGGTGCAAACAGGGCCCAATTGTCCAGCCGATCACCCCACAGACAGCGACCAGTGGTGGCAGTGGGGGGCAGGGCTGCCACCCAGCTCCCAGGCACTGAGGGAGCCAGATGGGGGCCCGATGACTCAGGCGGAGGGGGCACATTGGGGCCCAGAGGCCCAGGTGCTGCCCAGGGCCCAGAGGTCAGCTGGGACCCACCCTTCCACACCAGACGCTCATGCTTCGATCACTGGCCAGGCCTAGGGACCGCACCCATGCACGAATTTGTGCACCAGGCCTCTAGTCATCAATAAATCAACAAACAAGTGTTGGCAAGGATGTGGAGAAAAGGGAAACTTTGTGCACTGTTCGTGGGAATGCATATTGGTACAGCCACTGTGGAAAGCAGTATGGAATTACCTCAAAACATTAAAAATGGAACTGCCTTATGACCTGATATATTAACTTCTGGGGATATATCAGAAGAAACCTGAAATATTAATTGGAAAGAATATATGCACCCCTATGTTCATTGCAGTGTTATTTATAATAGCCAAGATTTGGAAGCAGCCCAGGTGTCCATCAGTAGATGAGTAGATAAAATAGCTGTGTTACATTTACACATTGGAATACTACTCAGCCATAAAAAAGAAGGAAATCTTACTTTTATGACAGCATGGATAGACCTGGAGAGCATTATGTTAAGTGAAATAAGCCAGTCAGAGAAAGACAAGTACTATATATGATTTCTATGTGGAATCTAATGAACAAAATAAACTAACAAAATATCTATGAGTCAGATGGAGCAACCTCAATTTGGCTGGTACCAAGTCTGACTTACCCGTGTGTGCCTAGCCACTAGCACAAAGGCAGGTGCAGCTTAGACTCGGTTGAGTGGAATTGTACTGAGGTCCTGGCAGAAATTGGGGATTAGTCCTAAGACTCAGCTGAGTGGGAACGTCACAGACTTTTCCTTTAGGATAGTTGTCATTCATTACACATGCTTCTTATATCCTAATATTAAAGCTGACTCTTACAGAGTTTAAGGTAACACAGTTAGTAAGCAGCATGGAGCATAGGAGACTGGTCAAGAACATAGCCTTTGGAATAAAGAAGACCTGGGTTTGCCCTGGTTGATTGGCTCAGTTGGAGGGTTGGGAGTTCAATTCTGGTCAAGGCCATCTACCTCAGTTACAGACTCAATCCCCAGTCCCAGGGCATGTGTGGGAGGTGGCCAGTCCATTTGTTTCTCTCACTCAATGTTTCTCTGTTTCTCTCCCCCTCCCTTCCACTCTCTCTAAATCAATGGAAAGGGTGTCCTCAGGTGAGGGTTAACAACCACAAAAAAGACCTGGGTTTAAATTCCACCTCTTTGTGACAAAACTTCAGCATAAATAATGACATTCTTGCATTGTTTTCCACTGACTAATGTAAGAATCCATGAGCCTGTACTGTTAATAAAAACATAAATGGGAGAGAAGAGAGAGCCTTTCCATGCTGCAGAATGCCAACTAATAAATATAGAAAGGATGATGGAATTGCAACCATAATAGCAATTCATATGAATATGGGTATGACTCAATGGATGCTAAAATTGTGGGTGAAAGTTTGATGAGTAACAGAATATTCAGTCTCAAAGTGCCTTCTCCTAAAGGAAAAAAATGGTAACTATAGTGGAGAAAGCTGACAGGCCCCACCCTGGCTCAGTGGTCAAGGTTAACATCACAGTGACAGGACAAACCGACATGTGTGAGATGTACTAAGGAGGCTATCCCTTACGTGGTCTTCCTGCCCAGAGTGCATAGCCTGGATCTAATGAGAAAACAATAGACAAACCAAAATGTGGGACATTTTACAAAGTAATTGGCCTGACCCTCCAAAAATGTCTATGTCAAGAAAGAAAAAGGAGACTACAACGATTAACAACTAAATGCAACATGTGATTCTGAATTGAATTCTGCCCTGGGAAAAATTTTCTATAAAGGACATTATTGGGAAAATTTGAATGTGAACCATGAAATAGGTAATCATAGATTGTTCGGTGTTAAATTTTCTGATTTTAATAGTTATAATATGATTATATAAGAAAATATCCTTGCTCCTGGGAAATATTTATGGAAAAAGAAGCACAATATCTTCAACTCTCAAATAATTCCGATATGAGAGAAGGAGAGAGAGAGAAAGATAATTATATTTATTCTTATTGAATTTACTAGTGGCCCAATGCATGAAATTCATACACATTAAAAGGGAATTAATTAGAGGAAATATTTTAATATTGCTATTTGCCTTTTTTTATATATATAATAGAAGTGTTAGAGATGTCTGGGCAATGTCTACCTTTGATGTATCTTCAAAATCCAACCACCTCTCACCATTTCTACCACTAATATCCTAATCCAAGGTACCATAACTCCTCACCTGGATCATTGCAAATACCTCTTTACTGGCTTCCTTTTTCCAGCCTTGTCCCTCTGTGAAGACTGAACAGCCAGAGTGATTTTAAAAATAAGTCAGCCCTAGCCAGTTTGCTCAGAGGATAGAGCATCGGCCTGCGGACTGAAGGGTCCCAGGTTCGATTTTGGTCAAGGGCATGTCACCTATGTGAGAGACACATTGATTGGTTGCCTCCTGTATGCAACCTGACCAGGATGGGGGAACCTGCAACCAAAGTACACGCCTTTAACCAGAATCGAACGCAGGACCCTTCAGTCCAGGGGCTGAAACAATAAAAAAAAAGTTTAAAAAATAAAAATAAGTTCACCTGGGCAGGGATGGTTGCCTGTTTCAGATCAGCCTGGCCAGCATAGCTCAGTGGTTGAGCCTTGACCCATGAACCAGGAGGTTGCTTGTTTGATTCCCGGTCAGGCACATGCCCAGTTGCAGGCTAGATCCCCAGTAGGGGGCGTGCAGGAGGCAGCGGATTAATGATTCTTTAATCATTGATGTTTCTCTCTCTCTCTCTCCCTTCCTCTCTGAAATCAATAAAAATATAATTTTAAAAATAAGTCAGATGATGTCAGTACTCTCCTCAAAATCCTAAACCCATAATTTCTCCATGAGCTGCCTCCCTGCTACACCTCTGACTTCACCTTCACGGCACTCTCTCATTCTTCTTGTTCCTTGAAGATTCAGACATGCTGCCCCCTTACGAATTTGCACTGGCAATTCCCTCTGCTGGAATGCTCTTCCCTTAGATATTTTTGAGGTGTATTCCCTCCCATCCTGTAAATCTTTATTTGAGTATGACTTATTGAACAAGGCTGACTCTCACCATCCTACCTGACACTGCAACCTACCCCCATAACATCACCTTGTAACATATTATGTGATTGATTTGTTTAGTATGGTTATTGTTTATAATGTAAGTTCATGTGGGCAGGGATGGTTACCTGTTTCATTCATTGATGTAAGCCTCTTTTCTAACAGAATGCCCCATGAAATAGTAAATATTTGTTGGCTGAATGAATCCAAGGACTTTCTGAATATATACACATGTGAAGAGGGATTTCACTGTTGGATTTTTTTAAAAAATCTGACAATTAGACTTATCTAACTAATTTATTGTTGACAATTTCATCTTCATCCAGAACTAAGCAGCAATGTCATGAAGGGCTTATTCTGATTGTTCATAAATTTTTCTTTCTCTTTACTGAGGAACACGTGTACTAATGAGTTATACTTTTAAAAAAATATTTTTTAAATCCTCACCCAAAGATATTTTCTTCCATTGCTTTTCAGAGAGAGTAGAAAGGAGGGAGGGGAAGAGAGAGAGAGAGAGAAACATCAATATGAGAGAGACACATGGACTGGTTGCCTCTGGCATGTGGCCCGACTGGGGGCAGGGAGTGAACCTGCAACCTAGGTATGTGCCCTTGACCAGCAATCAAATTCTCAACCTGTTGGTGCACCGGCCAATGTTCTAACCACTGAGAATCATGGCTGGGCCGCAATACATTCTTAAACAAGCAATTATGAAAAAAGAAATCACAAAGGAAGTTATAAAATACTTAGAGACAAATGAAATGAAAACACAGCATACCAAAACTTATGGAACACAGCAAAAGCAATGTTAAGGGGGAAATGTATAGCTATACATGTGACTATTAAAAAAACCAGAAAGATCTCAAGCAACAACCTAATTTTACAACTTAAGAAACTAGTAAAAGAGGGACAAACTAAACCCAAAGCTAGCAGAAGGAAAGAAATAATAAAGATTAAAGCAGAGATAAATGAAATAGAAAAACAAGAGAAAATCAATGAAACCAAAAGCTGGTTCTTTGAAAAGATTAACAAAATGGACAAACCTTTAGCTAGATGGACTACCGGAAGAAAAAAATAGGACTCAAATGACTAAAATCAGAATTGAGAGTGGGGGCATTATTAATTCTAGAGAAATAAAAAGGATTATAAGAGAGTACTGTGAACAATTGTATGCCAACAAATTGGTTAACTTAGATGAAATCTGTAGAAACACAAAACCTTCCAAGGCCAAATCACAAAGAAATAGAAAATCTGAATAGACCTGTAACTACTAAGAAGATTGAACCAGTAATCAGAAATCTCCCAACAAATAAAAGCCCTGGACCTGGTAGCTTCATTGGCGAATTCTACCAAACATTTAAAAAAGAATTGCTACCACTCCTTCTCAAACTTTTCCAGAAAATCGAAGAGGAGGGAACACTTCCTTACTCATTCTATGCATTATCCTGGTACCAAAGCCAGATGAAGACAATAGAAAAAAAGAAAACTAAAGACCAATCTCCCTTAGGAACATTGATGCAAAACACCTCAACAACAATGGTCTAATCTAAAAGGTCCATAGTGCAGTTTGAGGAACACTTTTAAAACAAAACTGGGTAGTCTGGTTACATTCTCTGTAGTTCTTCAACCCACCCCACCTCATTGTAAAGTCACTTGTTTATGTTTTCGTGGCAGTCAAGGACTCACAACTAGATCTCATAGGTGAGTGGGGATAACTGAATGGTAGCAAACCAAATTCAGCAGCATATTAAAATGATTATACACCATGACCAAGTGGGATTTATTCCCGAATGCAAGGATGGCTCAACATAAAAAAGTCAATCAATATAATATACACCACATTAACAAAATATAGAAAATATATAGAAAGGCACAAGCCCTAGAATAGTAAAACCATTGAGTCAGGAGAAGAAAGTGGGAGGAATTATTCTACCTGATATTAAGGCTTCCTATACAGCTATAGAAATGTAAACTGTTATTGGCAGAAGGGTAGATACATAGATCAATGGAAAAGATGGAGAAACCAAAAATAAACCTACATAAATGTGCCCAGCTGATTTTTGACAAAGATGCAAAAGCAATTCAATGGAAGAAAAGTAACTTTTTAAATTACTGGAGCAATTGGACATCCATAGGCAAATACACACATCAACCTAAATCTCATGTTACACAAAAATTAACTCAAAATGGGTTGCAGACTTAAATGTAAAACTATAAAACTTTTAGTAAAAAAAAAGAAAATCATATGTAATACTTTGAATAATAAATAATTACATATATAAAAAAGAAAATCTTTAGGACCTAGAGCTAGGCAGAGAGATCTTAGACTTGACAGAAAAAGCATGATCCATAAGAGGACAAATTGACCTTATCAATTTTGACCCCATCACAAATTTTGCTCCATGAAAGACCACACGAAAACGATAAGAAGATAAGGCGTCTCCACCTCCAACCTCACCCTCACCCTGACCCTCCACTCCTCAGAGACCTCAAGAATGCACTCCTGTCCCTGCCTCATTTTCCATTACTTAAGGTCGGTCTGGTCATTTCAGCTCCCAAGAAGTTTCTAAGAAGCAGGGACACCCTCTCCTGACCATTTCAGCTCCTCTCTCCCTGCTCCTCTTCCAGGCACCCCGGGCTCTGGTCAAACCAACCTCCTCCTGTTCTTTCAGAATCCTCCTTTTTGTGTTAGTTCATATTTTGCCCTCCACCTGGATGCCACACGCACAACTCCATCTCTTGAAATCCCACCATGCCATCGAATTCTGTCCCAGACATCATACCGATCTAGAGGTTTTCTCACCCCTTTCCAATTCCATTTAACTCCCCGAACAGATCCCAAGCACTAAGTACATGTCTGTCCATTCGCTCCTTGTAGCTCCGTTCAGTCCAGTGAATGAAAGCAATGGCGCCTCCCTGTTCTCCTCCTCCCACTCTGGATGTCCTACAGCCTGTTTCCTCTTGGAAGCTAGTGTGATCTTTTAAAAGAGAGATCAGGCTCCATTACCCCTCCACTTAACTTCAAGCCCCTCCCATTGCTCTTAGAAGAATTTCTTAATTTCTCGCTGTGACCTTTAGGCAATGTGTCTTAGCTTGGATTCCTGAGACCAGGATTTGGGTTTAAGAAATGATCACAGGAAGTACATGTGGGAGCTAGGAAGTGAGACAGGGAAGAGAGAGCCAACAGAGGGCATGGCAATGGGTGTTAATGCTGTGGGCGGTGGCTCAATCCCGTGGGGACCCTCTGAGGAACTACATGGAGATAAATGTATATTCATCAAGAAGGCCCAACAGAGGGATGAGGAAGCCAGAGCGGGGACTAGAGTGAAGTGAGTGTGGTGCCCAGGGTAATGAAGCTGAGGACAAACTACAATGATGTACCACTTTGCACCCATTGGATGGCTGTAATAAAAAAAGATGGATGGTAACAAGTATTGGTGAGGATGTGGAGAAATTGAAGCCCTCATACATTGCTAGGGGGAATGTAAAAATGGTTCAACTGCTGTGGAAAGTCTTGCAATTCTTCAAAAGGTTAAACATAGAGTTACCACACCACCCAGTAATTCAGTCCCAGGTATATACCCGAGAGAAATGAACATACATCTTCACAAAGTTGTATGGAAATGTTCATAGCAGCATGCTCACAATAGGCAAAGTGTGGAAACAACTCAAATGTCCACACACTAATGAATAGATAAATAAAAGGTGGTATATCCATACAATGGAATATCCTATTAATATGCAAATTGACCCTCACGCCCTTGAGTCAACACAAGATGGTTGCCCCCATGTTGTCACAAGATGGCTGCCCCCATGTTGTCACAAGATGGCCGCCCCCAGGCCATTGCAAGATGACTGTCCCAAGATGGCCACCCCCACATCATCACAAGATGGCCACCTCCCATATTGTCACAAGATGGCCAGCAGGGGAGGGCAGTTGGGGGCGACTAGGCCGGCAGGGGAGCGGTTAGGGTGTGATCAGGCTGGCAGGGAAGTGGGTAGGTGTGATCAGGCTGGCAGGGGAGTGGGTAGGTGTGATCAGGCTGGCAGGCAGAAGCGGTTAGGGGCAATCAGGCAGGCAGGCAGGCAAGTGGTTAGGAGCCAGCAGTCCTGGATTGTGAGAGGGATGTCTGACTGCCAGTTTAGGTCCGATCCCTGCGGGCTAGGCCAAGGGACCCCACCTGCCGGAGGGACCCGGCTTACTCAGCAGATGCCCTTCAAGCCCTGGCACCGCCCCAGGTGCGGCTGGCCGGCGAGGGACCATGGGAGATTGGCTCCATCTTTCCCAGTCCTGCCCCACCAGCCACCTTCTAATTAATTTCCTTTCAATGTGCTTGAATCTGTGCACCGGGTCTCTAGTTCAGCTATATAAAGGAATGAAGCTCTGATACATGCTACATATGGCTAAACCTTGAAAACATGATGCTAAGAGACAGAGGGAGACACAAAAGACCACAAAGTGCATGATTCTATTTCTGGTAAATGTCTGGAATAGGCAAATCCATAGAGACAGGAAGTAAATTGTGGTTGCCTGGGGCCGAGGGTTGGGTGGAAGGTGAGATAGTACTTGGCTAACTAACCAGGACAGGGCTTCCTTAGGGGTGATGAAAATGTTCTGGAATCAGATGGTGGTGACGGTTGCACAATTTTATGAATATACTAAAAACCACTGGATTGTATGCCTTAAGAGGGTAAACTTTATGATATGTGAATTATATCTCAATAAAGCTGTTATAAAATCATTTAAAAAGCCCTCACACTCAGGTGTGGACTCTACATTTGCACAACCATGAGAGTGAGGGTCTCAAATTTTGAGCTCTCAGCATCTCCCTTCTACACCTTCATCCTGGCCCTAGTGGAAAGCGGGGTATTCTGGTCCTCATTGATTGAGGGTCTTCCCTGAGATTTAACACTCCTGGCTTGTCCTCTGTATCCAGCCAAGCTCAGTGCTGTGGGCAGGTGACTCCCTCAGGGAGAGCGACTTGGGAAGCCATCAGGGTGTGTGGGTGCTGATGGCGGTGGACCTGTCAGTGTCTGCTTTGCCTGTGTCATCAGGCCACCAAAAGGTTCTGTTGGACAGCTCCCTCCCTGCCCCAGGCATTCATGGTCTGCTTTCTATCACTGTAGCTCAGCGTTTCCTTTTCTAGAATTTCACCCCATGGAAATGTACTCATTGGTGTTTGATTTATTTTTATTTTTATTTTTTGCTGGGGATCGTGTTTCTGAGATTCATACATGTTGCTGTGGGTATTAATTATTCATTATCTTTTTGCTGAACTGAGTTCTATCTTATGGACATACCTTGAGTTGCTTATTCACTCTGCAGCTGACGGATACCTGGGCTGCTTCCAGTCTTTAACTATCAGAACTAAAGCTGTTGTGAACATTCACGTGCAAGCCGTTTTGTGGACATAGGGACATATGTTTTCATTTCTCTTGGGATTACCTAGCAGTGGAATAGCTAGATGATCAACTGGCATCATATTTCCTATTTGCTTTTTAAAAAATGGCTCACTTTCCACTAAGCGTCATGAGGGCCAGGACTTTGCTCCCCACTGGATGCTGGGTCCACGCAAGCACATGGCATGTTGTAGGTGCTCAACAAGTCCATACTGATACCGAGTGAGTGAAAAGCCAGCAGGGCTGATTACCAAATGGAAGAGCTCCAAGCCAGCGGTCTGCTGACTTCCGGTCCTCCTCCCCCGCCCCAGGTGCCAGCTGTGGTTCCTGGGTGGCTTGTATACTTGGGACCTTGAAGGTAGACGGGAACTAATGATACAGTCCCGCCAGGGGTTTCGAACCTTCCACCCAAATTTCCCTGGGAGTTTCCTGTAACACTGACATGTGACGGTGGAGTTGGCTTGCTCGGCCTGTTCCTTGCACTTGGCACTTTCCCCACTGTTGGGTGACTGGGTGCCTTTGCCTCATGGGGTGTTTTATGCAGGCCCGCCCCTTCCTTCTGTTCCCCACACCATGAGAGGCCCCAGGCCCACGGGAGTCCAAGCTCTGTTCACACCTTCCACCACCAGGCACCCCTTGCTCTTCTGGGCTCCTGGGGTCATGGGAAGGGCCCGGGTGGTATTGTTTCCATGTTTTAGGGTGGGCCTGGAGTGTCTGAGGCCAGCAGGTATTTGTGTGTCTGTGAATCTCTCGCCACCTGTGGTCCTAGGCCCATGGTACAGCAGAACCTCACCGTCATCTGCCTGCAGACAGCACTCCAGTGGCGAGAGCCAGGACTGCCTTCCCGCCTCTGACCAGCAGGGGGCGCCAGCGCTCCGTGGAGAAGCTGCGCGGCGTTTTTACTCTGCCGCTGTGGGCGGAGGGCGGATTAGGTTTGGGAGAGATCACTCTCAACTGGTTCTGAGGCTCCCCATTGCCCCTGTTGTTCAGAAAGGGGGAGGGAGGCTACTCAGATCTCCTAAATACCAGTCTGTATTCCTAGCGCACCACACCCTCTCCAATTTAATTGGGGAGGGGGGAGTCTGTAGGAAATAGGGTGGAGGACTGTTGTCTAACTGGGCTGCTTAGACTTGCTTCTAAGCAGTGGGATGGACTCAGTGACTCTCAATTCCCTCCGAGACTTTCATTGGCTGCTGAGAAGTCTTTGAGGTACAGAGGGCAAGGGGGAGGGGACCTTGCCCCTCTGGAGGTTCCGCAGTATGAGGGAGGGGCTCTAAAAGAGTGTTTGCTCATCTGTAAAATGGGTGTGTAGGGCACTGGCACCTCCAATGCTTTCTCTTCCTTTCTGCTTCAACCTAGCTCAGGCTGGAGGTTTAAGAGGTACCTGGGCCAGTGTCCTAGGGACTCCATCCTTGCACCGTCCAGGCACAACCACTTTCAGAAGAGACCACCACTCATCCCTGGACACTGCTCATTTGTATAATGAGATGGCCATCTGAACCAAGAGTGTGCATTTTCATTACCTAAGCAGCCTAAGTCAAAATGATGAGTTGGGTCAATTAAATATCACCCTCCCGTTCTTTCGGGAAACTTATATTGAGCACCTGCTGTGCGCCATGCTTTGTGCTGAGTCCTGGGGATAGAGCAATAAGCAGAAAAAGTAGGCCCTGTTCCCAGGGACCTTGCTATTTAGAGGGGGAGACAGAGTGTCAAACAAGTAAATAATAAGAAACAAGTAATTGCAAATTGTGGACAAAGCTGTGAGGGAAACCCAGAAAGGGCAGGGATAAAGAACAATTGAGGAGGGGGCTTCTCTTAGCTGGAGCTGTCAAGGGAGGGCCCTCTAATGAGGCAGCATTGAAACCAGGAGCTGAAAGATGAGATGCAGCCAGCCAAGCAGAGGCGAGGCAAGTGGAAAGGGTGAAATAGGGCAAGGAAAATGATCAAATTCATATTTTTAAAAGATCCTTCTGGCTGCTGGTGGAGAATGGGCTGGAGCAGGGCATGCATGGAAGTCAGAAGACCAGACAATAGTGATTGTTGCAATAATTCAGGGGAAAGATGCTGGTAGCTCAGACCAGGGTGGTAGCCATGGATGTGAAGGATTCTGAGTGTATTTTAAAGTAGGGGTGAGAGGTCTTGCTGTTAGATGAGAGGTAGGAGATAGGGAGGAGTCCAGGATGATGCCTTAAAAAATTAGGTGGTTGGAAGTATCTTTTACTGAGATGGCGGAGGGTGTGGGGAAAGCAGGTTGAGAGGGTCATAAGTTGAACTACTGGCAGAAATTTAGGAATCCCAGAACGGGGTCCAGCTCTCTTCCCTCCATATTCCCCAGCCTTTGGTGGTGGGTCGTGGTTCTGAACTCCAGGGTTAAGGCTCCTGAACTTGGCCTTGCCTCAGCATCACCCTGGAGCATTGGGAAATATGATTCCCCGGATCCAAATCTACTGACACAGAAGCTCCCAGGTGCTGCTGATTCAGCTGGTCTGAGAACATACATAGGAGCTCCGCCCCAGAGCTAGGGTTCCTGTTCCCATTAGGTCCCTGGTGTCCTCTGTCTTCCTCTTCCAGGTGGCCAGACCCAAGTGAGGAAGGAGCCACTGTCTGGAGAGTCAGGAGGGGCCCAGAGAGAGACAAATGAGAGCGGCTGCTGAGAGTCAGAGATGCCAAGACATGCAGGGAAAACAAGCCACCTTTAAAAAAAATTAAAAAAAAAATCTTTATCTGATTTTTACAGAGAGGGGAAGGGAGTGTGAGAGAGAAACATCAATCGGTTGCTTCCCATATGCGCCCTGACCAGGGATCACACCTGCAACCTAGGTATGTGCCCTGAATGAGAATCAAATCCGCAGCCTATTGGTGTGCGGAACGGCACTCCAACCCACTGGCCCACCCAGCCAGGGCAGCCAGCCTCCTTTTAATTTTGACTTCATCTTGAAAGAAGCCCAGCTACTAATACTTTATATTGCTTCCTGGGAAGTGGTTGGGGGAAGCACCAAGAGCACGTGACAAGCAAAACAGGACACCAAGGCTGGAGTCTTGGCACTGTGCACGTGCAGAAGTGAAGGTGATGAATGCTGAGGCCTGAGGGCCACTGGGACCTGGGCTTGCTCCAAGCTAAGTCTGCCAGCTGAGGGCAGCCCTGTCCTCTCTGGACTTGTCCCTTGCTTTGGCAGATTGAGAGCTACAGGGAACATTCTCTCTCCCTGACCCTCTTCATCTCGGGTCATCTTTTAGGTCTCAGCACAAGTATCACCTTTCTAGGGAAGCCCTCCCTTAAAACCAGCCCCCCCTGCCCCCACCCCTGCCCCTGCCACCCCATACCCCACATCCCTAATGGTGAGCACCCACTTGGCACTCTCTTTCCATATTCACATACATGATCTGCTTTTACTCTGCAAGGCAGACAGATAAAGGCACTAAGATTCAGAGGGTTTAAGCAGCTTGCCCATGATCACACAACCAGCACACAGCCTCGAGCTTCCGTGGCTGCCACAGATCCAGTAAGCGTTGCCCCCAAATCCTTTGTTAGAGCTGAAGACCACTTAACAATGGAAAGCCGTGGACAAGCAAAAGGATCAGATGAACCATTCTCAAAGGTTCTCATAAATATCAGTGCTGGGCCAGGCTCTGGGTAGGGATTAGGCTTCAGACCCCATGCCCTCCTGGCAACAGACCCCAGAGACCAACCTCGCCTGAATGGAGCCCTCCCCTTTCCCAAAGTCAGCTGTTTCTCTGTCTCTGGAAATGCCTCTGAAATGTCAATTGCGGGCCACCCTGCCTCCCTCCCCTGCTGTGAGTCATGTAGCAGCTCAAATATATTATACATATTAAAAGAATATATTCTCTGGCAGCCCTGAAGGGGATAATGAAACCTATATATATATATCTATATATTTATACACAATGGATTGGCTCGAAATGCTCTGAATATCCCTCCAGCTGTGGCAACCCTTTGAAATATGACACTCAAACAACGCCTCCCCCACTGGCGGCTGGCGGGAGACATTAAAGATTTAAAAAAAGAGAAGGAAGGAAAAAGAGGAAGGAGAAGAAAAAGGAGGCAGCTACTTTTGCCTTTGGCTGTGCAGCGGCAAACTGTGTTTAAATATTAAAACCACCCATCACCCAGCCCAGCTGTCCACCCCTTCAGTGGCCTGGGTAAGCACCACAGTTGGGGGTTGCCATGCAGATCTAACAACCTCCTAACCCCAGTGATGGGGGGCAGGGGGTGGGGTGGGTACACGGCGCTGAGAGGATGGATGGATGGGGCCGGGCGGGGGTGAGGGGGGGGGTCTGCTTTAGATCTCAGACTCTGGGCTGATCTAGGCTTGGCTGTGGAAAAGTGCCTAATGTGGGAATGGGATGGGGGGGGGGGGCATCTGCCTCTTAGGTCTTGTGTGACCTTGACCTTGGGAAGTCTCTTCTGTCCTCAGGGCTCCAATTTTCTTATCTATACTATAAGAGATTTGGACTGGATCATGGGACTCTAGGGGTCCATGAGTACTTAGACATTACATGCAAAATTGGGCTGGAGTCAATGGGGTCGTTAGGTTCATTAGAGTGAGTGGCCCTTCTCCGAGTGTCCAGAGCATGATTTCTGCCCCCACACTGCCACTTTAGGGCCCCCCAACCAGGCAGGGCCTGGGTTCCTCTGTGTCCCCGCTCCTGCAGGGGAGGAACTTTGCAATGTTGTTGATGCTCAGAGATATGGGAAGGTCCATCTTGTCCCAACAATATAATTAAAAATGATCAGAAGTGACGTGGTCTGTCTTGCAAGGTGGTGAGCTCCTTGCCACGGAAGGAATTCAAACAGACTGAACGAACATTTTGGGGGGGATACTGTAAGGGAGATATCAGCATTTAACAGGGCCTGGTTTCCAGGTCCCTTCCAATCCCAAATTTCTATTATTTTAATTTACTATGATTAAAGGCTATATACAACTTCAGCTATGATAGAGGAGAGAGAAAAGCTTGTGGTTTCTGTATATATCATGAGATATGAAATGGTTGCCACCTTGAGTAAAATTCCAAGGTTTAAAGATACATAGTTACATAATTACTAATTTATATATTTACATAACCTTTAATATTTTACATATTGTTGCATAATTACTAATTTACATAATCCATCTACTCCATTGAAAAGGCAGAGATTCATTGCATCCCTGGCTCACTGAGCGATGGGTGGCCTCCCGCATGGGGTCTCTGGAGGATTTATGAGGGGAGTTTGCACCCGGTTGGAATACTTGCTCACCACTAAATCTAGAATCAAATCCCTGAAGAAGATGTTACTCCCCTAATTGGGATGCTCCAAGTCTAAGATCCAGGAGTCAAAGGTTTCAGGATTCCAGAATCTAAAGTCCCTGTAACTTGAAGTTTCAGGGGCTCAGCATTTCTAAGAGCCTATGAATCTAGACATCTTTAAAAGGAAGGTCAAGATAGGCCTTTCCAGGGGGAGGGGTGGGGTGGAGCTGCTAAGGGGTGTATGTGAATTTCTGTTTTGTTCCTAAGGTAAAGAAATCTGTGAAAAGACCACGTGTAGAAAACAAAGTAATTTCGTTTTTAAAACTTAATTTTGCATATTAAAAGAATACATTCTCTGGCCACCCTGAAGGAGATAATGAAACCTATTTATTGTCTGTATATTTATACACAATGGATGGGTTCAACATGCCAAGTAAGACATTTTCTATGTCCAGACAGTGCTGGGGCTCAGGTAGGAGTCTGGTAAATGGATGCAGTCAGTTGTGAGCTGGTAAACCAACTCTCCATTGAGAAGCCTGCTTTGTAGCATTTGCCATTTTCCATGGTGTAAGTTGTTCCCACCATGGCGGATCTTAAATTGCCCCCTGTTTAACAACCACTTCTTCACATTTCTGAAAATTGAACAATCGCCTCTTAGGACCTAGCAAAAGCTGGGTTCAGTGCATCCTGGGGTGTGGTGGCTGCCTAGGCCTCTACAATTGAACCTGGAAGGGTTGGAGGGGTTGTGACTGTGAGGGCAATTGTTCAAATTAGAAGAGAGCTGTGCTGATCCCAATGTCATATGTGCAGGCAGGGGCTGCATTTCCTCCTCTGGGCCAGAGAAGCATGGAGGCAGCAGAGGTGAGGACTCACAGTTGCTGGAACTGGGGTGGGGTTGAAGAGAAGGGGCTCACACAGGGCCCTCTTCCCCTGCCCCCAAACATCCTAGGCCAGTTCTCTGAGCCTCAGTCTTTTTCTCTATAAAATGGGGTGAGTAGAGGACCCTGTTTCCTCATGGTGGTATTGAGAGAATTAAATAAAGGGCCCATTGAGCGTTTGGTCCAAGGTGGCCCACTGTGAGGACTGACAACCACAGCTATTCTCTCTGCTTGGCAGGAGGCACCAGTTGGGGGCCAGATGTGAGCTCTGCACCTTCATTAACTAGTTCAGCCTAGTTAACTGCAAACATCCTACCTCAAAACCCCTTGTTGAATACCCTAGTTAACAGTGAACACTCTAGTTAACAGCAAATCTCTTAACAGTTAACACCATAGTCAACCTGCAAACATGCTACTTAACAAAATACCTCAGTTGACAGTGAGCACTCAACTATAGTTGACAGTGAACACATCCTAGTTAATGGTCAGCACCTTCATCAACAGTTAACACTTAACAACAAGCACCTCAAGTTGATGCTCACTCTTTGTCAGGCACTGAATTCCAGCTGGAAATCAGGATGAGGCCCTCACTGAGGGTGTGAGGAGAGGGGGGAGGCTCAGGCCCTTGTTCTGCCCTGGAGGCCTGGCCAGCCAGTCCCAGCCCTGCCTCCCTCCGGCAGCAGCACCCGCAGCCCACCCCACACCCCCCTGGCTGCAGCCTCGCTCCGCTCTGTAGTCCAAGTTTACAAAGGGAAAGATGAAACAGTCCTGGAACGTGAAATGCATTATTCAGCTCCAGCCTGGACGCCCACACTTCCCTCGAGGGGAGCTCAAGTTCCTCATGTATCAGAGATGAAAGTCCAGGCGGCAGTGGGTGGGGG
Source organism: Myotis davidii (assembly GCF_000327345.1). NCBI lineage: Eukaryota > Metazoa > Chordata > Mammalia > Chiroptera > Vespertilionidae > Myotis > Myotis davidii. The sequence continues at coordinate 4,399,337 of NW_006291383.1, read as the reverse complement.
CTTGGAGCCATTTGCGGTCTCTCCCCTCACCCTCCCTTTCTCCCCGGCTCTTTGTCTTTCTGTAATCCCCCACCTTCCCCCAGCCTTCCCTCTCTCTCTGTCCGTCTGGCCAACTGTCTCATTTCTGGCTCCACTTTGCCCATCACCTTCTCTCAAACTCTCTTCCTCTGATTCTTCCTTTCCCACTTTCTGTCTCTTCTCCTCTCTCCCCCTTCCTTTTGTCTCTGTCCTCCCTCCCTCCCTCCCTCCCTCCTTGCCTTTTCCCCTCTCTTTTCATCCTCCTGGTCTCAATCCAAGCACCACCTCCCTAGAAAGCCCTCCCTGACTGTCCAGGCCCAGCTTATGTCCCCGTGTCACTCCTAGAACCTGATCCTCCCCTTTAAAGCCCTATTTGTAATAAACGATTACAAATCAGGGTGATTGTTTAGTGTCTTTCTCCCACCAGAGTGTAAGTTCCGTGCCTGCGTTTGTCTTGCTCACTGCTGTCTCCTCAGTACCTGGTATGCAGTAGATACTTACAAGATGTGTCTGGTGGAATTGCCTTTCTTTCTGTCCCTTCCCCTCTCTCTGCTGCCTTAGCTGCCCTGTGGCCCCAGCCAGAGGCTCCTCCTCTTGCCTCTCATTCTGCTCCTTAATTCCCATCCCCACAGCTCCTGGTGGCCCAGGTGGGTCTTGGCTCTCAGCCTGTTGACCAGGGACCCTTGCAACTCCCAGAGTGGGACTAGGGCCTGTTTGAGGCCCCAAAGTCCTCATGCCGACCCAGCAAGCAGGAGTTCATTGTCCTTTTGATGAGGGAATGAGTGACACAAAGAGGGATTTGACATTCCAGTCCCTGCTGTTACACTCAACACCACGTGACCATGACCCTCGTGGCGGTGAGAGGAACATGCCCTGTAAACCGTCCTGTGCCTGCTGGCAGCTGTGACTGTCAGGCTTAGTGTAACATTCCCCTCTGCTGTCAGGGCCCTGAGGGGATGAAAAGTGAGTCTGCAGCACCAGGGAGCCCAGCTGGGCGACTCGGGGTGCTGGGCTCTTCAGTGAGGGGGGTTAGGGGAGAAGGAAGTTGAAGTTCAATATGAACCCCTCATTGTCATTGTTATCGTGTTAACTATCCTATACCCACCAATGTAAAAGAAGTATGCATCTATCCGCTTATTTTATTTTTTGAATCCCTTTTATTTTTTATGCAATCCCAGAGGTTTCCCCGCTTTGCTTTCTCCTGCCTCCCTAATCTACCACCAGTGGACTTCATATAACGCCCTTACATCTTCCCCTTTGATTCTGATGCATAAAGTAAGTGGTAAAACTACCATTTCCCGAAGCATTTTCTCAATCGTTGAGATTTTTGCTTTCCAGCAATCGTCATCAGTTTGGCTCAGATAAACTCATAAAAAATTCTTACAGGTTTGACACTGGGCACCCTTCCACACTCCGTATACCTTCAATCAGTCTGCTCACCCAAACTGTGAGGAGGGCCTTCTCCCCGTTTGTCTGATGAAGAAACTGAGGATCAGGCCACCAGCCCAAGGTCATGTGTGCTAGAAAGGAGGAGCTGGGTCGAAACCCATATCTAATTCTCTGACCTCTCTTTCCAAACCTCAGTTTCCCTGCCTGCACGCTGTGGAGCTGAACTGGGTGACCTTGGAGATCATCAGAAATGTGGGTCAGTGGAGGAGAGCTGGGGCCAGGGAAGGAGGGGGGAGGGGTGCCCATCTAACATCCCTTTGGGCAGGCCAGCTCAGCCTCCGCGGAACTTTCCAGGCTTCAGAGTCCAGAGGTGATTCTTATTACTGGCTCCAAATGATTTTGCATCTATTTATTTGCTGCATTTTGATTTTGCATTCAATTTCCGGTCCATTCACGGTGTCTGCCTGTTTGGAAGATGCGAAATTGAGGCAGCCAGGAGCGCAGTTTGGACACGCCTGACAGCCTCCGCTCTTGGCTCCCCGCAGGGAGGAATGCTTGGTGAGCCACAGTGGAAGGGTCAGGTGAGCTGGGGGCTGTCTGGGCCACCACCCTCCCCAGCCAGAATCTGTCCCATGGACCTCCCCCCCGGGAAGCTGGGTTCCTCCCCTCCTTCTACCCCAACACACATCTGAGATGGGAACCTGGCCAGTGCATGGGGATTACAGGAAAACCCGGCTCTGGTTTACAAAGGATTTGAAATCCTATTGGAAATGTCAGGAGCATTTGAGAAGAGAGACGAGGGTTTGAACCCAGCTTGACCCTCCAACATCTCTTCCTCAGTCACTATCCATGGAATCTTCCTAACGCTCAATCTGACCTTGCCACTCTCCTGCCCGTTGCCCTGGAAGCTGTCCATATCAGCCTCCGCTCTCAGCACTTCCTGCCGCTCACCCCAAGCTCCAGCCTCTCCCAGCAGCTCAGATCTCCCTGTGTCCACAACTGTGTACTGATTGTCCCCTCTGCCCCCACCTTGTCCTCTAGGCAACGTCCTAGCACTTTTCACAAATTGTGAAAATGTCAGCTTTCTGTGCGAAGTCTTAAACTTAGCACTTTATATGCCTTACTTGACACTCACAGCCCTGCCCAGATATTCCTATTACCAGCTCTCCAGAAGTCAGAGGAGACTCAGAGAAGCCAAGCAAGTTGCCCAGGGTCACACAGCAGATGCCAGTATAAGCAGTCCAACTCCAGAGCCCATGCTCCTAACCTCAGAGCCTTAGAACCCGGCTCTGAGACCACCCCCTCAGAGCTGTACACACACACTGCCTCCCCCTCCCCATTTCCAGCAGAGAGACACCCCACCCCCATCCACATCTCAGGCATCCCTGTGTGCAGGAAGTGTTTGATTATTGCATTTCCACATTGGGGTGGTGCTTTCGTGTTTTGCGTGTCTGGCTCAAGGGCAGTGGCTATGGTTCCCCAGTGCCTAGCATGGGGCTTGGCATGAAGGGTAAACGGAAAGTAGGGTTTCTATCTATTTATTCTCACCAGGTACCCTGCAGAGATGATGGAGAGAGCAAATGAAGTAAGATCTGTAAACAGACCTTGTGTGGCTTCTGGGGGGAGAGAGGGAGGGAGGAGGGGGGCCAGGTCTGGAATTATTATACAGAGAGGTGACATGAATTACCGGAGGTCACACAGCAATGATCAGTAATGTCTACACTGCCTTCCCTCCACAAAGACAAGGCAGAGACATAGTCTCCTGAATGTCTGTGAAAGTGCACCGTGTTAGCTGGCTCAGTATCACTCCATCTTTCTGACCCCAGCCTTGGGGAGTTCTGGGGAGAAGGAGGGTGCCAACAGGGGGGAGGGGGCTCTGATGGAGGCCATATATCACAGTGGCAGCTGAGGCAGAGAGACAGGAGTGATTTTTCTTCATGGTTTTCAGACAAATGAGGTGGGCAGAAAATGGATGGCAACCTTCGGCATGAGCGGCCTGGACCAGGGGAGCCGGCCGTGACCGCCTGGGCAGTGGGGAGCACATTCCCAGCTGGCCTCAGCAGAGGGTGGAGGCAGCCAGACTGGGGAAGGAGCCATGCCTGGAGGTGAGCCAGGGTTGTGTGAGGTGGCCTGGGTCTGTGCTGCTTGACTGTGTGACCAGGGCAAATCCGGCCTCCTCGGGGCCACAGTTTCCCCTCTTGCATAGTGAGAGGGCCAGGGTAGGAGCTACAGCTTCGACTGACTGAAGCCTCTGAGCCCTGCCTCATCAGGGCCTGGCAGAATCTTGGGGTAAGAAGGACGGGGTTCCCCCCCCCCGCAAACCTCTCCATTCTTCAACCTTCCCGAAGGGGCCTGGAGAGTCAGGAAAATAGACACAATCCTGGCAAAGTTCTCAGCAGTCCCAAGGCTAGATCCTTCCCACCTCCAAACCGCCCTTGAACATGAGGTTTGGTAACCTGGAAAGCTTATCATCTTAGAAACCCAGATGCTGCAGAGGGCGCAGAGGGTGTGATTGCCCACCCACACCCGTGTGCCAGGAATGTAGCTTTCTTTTCTATAATGCAATGCCATTTCCATTAGGAGTCCACAGTGCGAGGAATACAGGCCGATTGGGCTCTCCCCTTTCATGGGGTTGGAGGACCTTTTGGGACTGACACAGATCATGAGAGAGGACAATAGACCCACAGTTGTTGTCTGCCCATCAAGACATTGTGCCCCTCTATTGCTGGCTGCCATGGTTCGCTGCTGGCCACGAGGCTGCTCTGGGTCTGGCGAGTTTTCCCGATGCTCCTTCACCACGCCAGGCACGGGAGCTTCTGCAAGGCCATCTCAGGCTGGCACTCAGCCATGTTTTTCTCAGGGGCTCAGAAGAATGGGGCACAGGTCACTGCTGCTCTCAGGTCCTCCAACCTGGCTGCAGGTTCTGTCATCACCCTCAGCCTTGGAGACAGGGTGGGACTCCTTTTTCAATGGCCTGTGGCTTTAAGGGTTGGGTTCCCTCTGACTCTTCTCTTGAAGCCCAGCTGAGAGGCCTGTTGGGGTCTCAGGGGTAACTGAGAGCGTGGTTATACCCTGGACCCTCAGCCTCTCTCCCACATCTATTGTCAGTGTCTCAAGTCTTTCCTCTTCCCCTCAGGGCTGTGGCTTTGCAAACTCAAGACCAGGAGGACATCAACTGGACTATGGGGGTGGAATCAAGGGCAAGGACATAATCAAATGAATTCATATTTCAAAAGGATCATACAACTACATTGAGATATTAGAATGATACAATGCTGGGCACTTGTAATCTCAAAATCACAAAAAATCTGTATTTCTTAATTGCCATCTATAGGAAGATGACTAAAGTGTGGCAAATCAGTCAATTAACTATTCCAGTTAAAAGTAATGAACTTCAGCCACATGTAGTGGCATGGATAGATCTCAAAACTATATTGGTGAGTGGGGGGATGGGGAACAAATTGCAGAAGGCTATGTATGATTTGATAGCATTAATGTAAATATAAAAAAACTCACCAACAGTGTGAATACATTCATAAGCAGTTAAAGCATAAAAACACAGATGGCTGGGAAGGCAACACATCCTATTCCCTGAGAATGTTTCCTTTGGTCTGGGGAGAAAGAGAAAGGAATTGAATTGGGGAGTGGTATATGCAGGGGTCTTCAGTTGTAGCTGCAACATTTTATTTCTTTGAAAAGACAGTAACTAATTAAATATATATACACATACATGTTTGTGTATGTGAGTTGTTTATAGAGTTTTTGAAAGAGTGGCCTGCTCTATGTAGCCTTCTTTCACTTGCTGAGATGCTATTGCTAAGATTCATCTCTGTTGTTTGTGGCTATTGCTCATTCATTCTGGCTGCTGGATAGCATTCTATTATGTGAGATAGCAGAGGAAGTAGATCCCCAAGACCTCTCAGACACTGTGAGGGAGTGCAAATTGATGCAACTACTTTGGAAAACAGTTTGGCAGAATCTCATGAAGATGAATATTCAGCAATTCCACTCCCAGGTATATACCCAAGAGAAACTCTTGCACATACACAACAGGAGACCTGACAAGAATGCTCGTATTCATTCTGCCCACAATAGTGAAAACCTGGAAACAACCCAAATGCTCAACAGCCTCAGAGTGGATGAATGTATTTGTTTGCTGACAAAATAAATCTGGGGAAAAAAAAAGGTAAAAAGGCAAAATTTTGACATGTCAAAATGTGGTAGCGAGTACATTGGTCTTCATTCCATTATTCTTCAAATGTTTGAAATAATTTGTAATAAAAAGAAACTGTATTTTTAACAAATTCTGAATTGTAGTATGTTGGACTTAGGAGATCTGCACTCTTTGGTGTCAGGAGGGGTTCGAGATGACCTAGTGTGTTTGTTACACCCGGGATCTCGCCCAGCTAGCTTCCAGCCTCTGTGTGCTCCAAGCACTGAGTGGAGATGAACTTCAGGGGTGGATCAGGTCAAGAAATAAACATAACCCTCATCTGTAGAAATTGCTCACAGGGAAGGGAAGTGACCTAGGGTCACGCAGGAAGAGCTGATAGCAAGTCGGGGACAAGGAGAGAACCTAAGTGGGCATCAGGCCTGGAAGATCACACCTCCCTTACACTCTCCCCTCCAGAATCTTGTCCTTCTCACCAAGTCCCCTCACAGTTCACAATGCAGTCCTCCAATCCCTCTGAGACATCTGTACCACCTCTTTCTGTAGCTCCAACAGCACACCTGCCTGAGCACATGGACCATGTTCCGACATATGCATATGCTTGGGCCTGTGTACCCGTGAGGTCCGCGGGGGTAATTATCTGTGGGCTTGTGTGACTACCCCTGAGCCTAGTCCAAGTCATAGCATCACTATTGCCGGATGACTCTCGGCTTCTTCTTGGCTTCTCTGCTTTCCACCTCATCCTCTCCATGCTCCACATTGCAACCAGGAGTGAGGGCGATCTTTCTGAAGCACAGAGCTGACCTTGTCACTCCTGCACACAGAAGAGCAAATATGTGTCACAGACAGATTAATATATTCATGCATGTGGGTTCCAGCATCAGTGTGTGAGTACTTGTTCATGTGTGTACATACCCTTTTTGCTTTTATATATATTTTACTTTCTGATTGGGTAATAGCTGGACATGGGGGAAAAAAACCTTCATGCAATGAAGAAAGATGCATAGGAAAAGTCTGACCCCTGGAATGGTGGAGGAAGGACCTTTAAAAATCGACTCCATAAAAAGCAGTGAGACCACTGGAAGAACCCTCAAATACACTTCTTTTGAATGTTGGAAATGAAAGACAACAATTCGAGGTGTAGTTATTCAAGAAAAATGGCTGAATCTTGGCAAAAAAAAGCAGTGAGTGTTGTGATGTTTTTCACTTGCCTTAGTTTCATCCCCTCTTTCCAATTTCATGGTGATCTTGAAAAATCAAGTCTTGCAACCACAGTATCTGTGTAAACAGCAGCCGAGCAGCAACTAGAGAGGATAGAGCAGGTTTGGAGCTCCTCAAAGGCCCCTCCTCAGACACTGACCAGCATTTTTAAACGTTGTTTTTAGAGAAAGCAAAGAGAAAGTCAATGTGAGAGAGTAACGTTGATGTGAGAGAGAAACAGCAATTGCTTTCACACAGTCCTGGACCGGAAATAGAACGCACAACCTGGGTATGTGCCCTGACGGGAAATGGAACCCGCCACCTTTGGTGTACAGGACAGTACTCCAACCCACTGAGCCACATTGGCCAGGGTGAGACTTCTCAGTATTTGACTTATCTGGCAGCTTGCTCAAAAGCTTCATTTCCAGGACTTTTCTTTGTTTGGCCTGAATTAGAGATCTCTCCATGCAAAAGACCTCTCTCCAAGGGCATTTGTCAATAAACATCAGATGCAATTGTTAAACATCACAGCTGCCTGAGGCAGCCATACCAGTTGGAGCTAAGAAAAGATTAACCAAAAATCTTAAACAGTGTCACTCCAATAAATTCCATTTAAAAAAGAGTTACAGTATTCACATTCTATAGGATGATTACAAAGTATTTCAAATACTCTTTCAACTAAAGCTAGATTATCACTTAAAAAAATGCCACCCTTTGTTTTAAAATAAAATTATAAACTCCAAAAAAATATATTGAGGGAATGGGTAAGGGACTTTGAAAAGTTCTAACATATTCCTGGGAATTTAGAAGGCCATGTTCATGTGCATGCCTACGGAAGATATGAGAAGATCATAGCCTTTCACCTCTGGTTGCACTGAGGCTCTGTGTAAGCAGAATGAAGGCGAAGGCAGAATTTAAATTCCCCACAACACATACACAGAGCCCCTTGGCAAAGGCTGTGAGAGTTATTAATTCAGGGCACTTAAGAAAACCTTTTTCCATGCATTAGCTGACCACGAAGCTTACTGAGCAGAGACTTCAGTGGCCACACATGACAAAGAATACAGACTTTGCAGAATTAGTCCAAGAAAGTCAATAAGCAAACAAACAACAACAAACCCTGGAAGGGAGGGGAGGGGACTGGTTTTCAGTGTTCTCTATCCAGCAAAATTATCCTTCAAAAAGGAAGGAGGAATTAAGACATTCCAGATATTTTTTAAAATATTAGAGAATATGTCACTAGCAGACTTGCTTTACAAGAAATACCAAAAAGAGTCCTTTAGGCTGAATGGAAAGGGCACTGAGCAGTCATAACTGAAGTCTGCATGAAGAAACAGAGTATAGAAATAAAGAGAAAAGATGAGTATGTAGGTAAATATACAGCAGCATGAATGTAATTTTGTTTGTAACTTTTTATTTTCTTACCTGATTTAAAGGACAACTGCATAAAACTAATTATAAAACGATGTTAATGGGCTTTAATGTATAAAGATGTAATTGCATGACAACAATAGTGCAAAGAAGGAGGGAGGGAATAGAGCTCTATTAGAGCAGTTTTTGTATACTATGGAAAATAAATTGGTATTGGTCCACACTGAATTGTTTCAAGTTAAGATGTTAATTGTAATCATCAGGAAATGACTAAGAAAATAAAAAAATATATATAAAACAAGAATTAAAATGGTATACTAGAAATTTTCCATTTAACACAAAACAAGGCAGTATTGGAGGAATAGAGGCACAAAAAGACATAAGACATAAGAAAATAAAGCAAAATGGCAGACATAAATCTTAGTTCATCAGTAAAAAGATGGAAAAGTATATAACATGCAAACAGGAACCAAAAGAGTGCTGGAGAAACTATCCTAATACTTGGACAAAATAAACTTTAGACAAAAGTTGTTACTAGAAACAAAGAAGGACATTTTATAATGATAAAAGGGTCAATTTATCAGGAATACATAGCAATTATAAACACACATGCATCTAATGAATACATAAAGCAAATACTAACAGAATTGAAAGCAGAAATAAATAGATGGACACTTCAGTACTATACTTTCAATAATGGATAGAGCAACTATGTGAAATATTAACAAGGAAATAAAAGACTTGAATAATACTATAAACTCAACCTAACAGAAATCTATAAAATACTCCCATCAACAACATTCTCTCAAGTGCACATAGAACAGTCCCCAGGATAGATAATGTGTTAGGTCACAAAAGAGGTCTCAATAAATTTAAAAGAATTTACATCATACAAAGTATGTTTTATGACCATATGGAATTAAATTAGAAATTAATGAAATGATTTAGGGAAATTCTGAATATGTGGAAATTCAATAAATCACAAGGAAAAATCAGGAAATATTTTAAGATGAATGAAAAGGAAAACAACATCAAACTTACGGGATGCTGCTAAAGCAGAGCTTAGAGGGAAATCAATAGCTGTGAACATCTATATTGAAAAAGACAGCTTTCAAATCAATAACCTACATTTCTACCATAAGAAACTAGAAAAAGAAGAACAAACTAAACCCAAAGCAAGCAGAGGAAGTAAATAATAAAAACTAGAGAGGAAATAAAAGAAATATCACTTTATACCCATTAGGATCAATATAATAATTTTAAAAGGGCAGTACAGATGTTGGCAAGAATTTGGAGAAATTAGAACCGTCATACACTGTTGATGGGGATGTAAAATGGAGCAGTGAACTGAAAACAAAGTGAGAGTTTTTCAAAAGGTTAAACATAGACTTACCGTATGGCCCAGCAATTCCACTGTTAGGTAGATATCCAAAACAAAGGAAAACATATGTCCACACAAAAACTTGTTCATGTGTAGTCATAGCAACATTATTCACAATAGCAAAAGATGGAAACAACAAAAATATCCATCAACTGATGAATGGGTGAAAAATATGGTATATCCATACAATGGAATATTATTAAGACCTGAAAAGGAATGAAGTATGTACTTACATGTTACAACATGGATGAACCTTAAAAACATTCTGCTAAGTGAAAGAAGCTACCCACAGGCCATGTCTTATATTTTTCCATTTATATGAAATCTCCAGAAAAGGAAATTCCATGGAGACAGAAAGTAGATGAGTGGTTGCCTGGGGCTGGGTGCAGGAAGGAATGGGGAGTGACTGCTAATTTGGGGGGCAATGAAAATGTTCTGGAATTAAGTAGTAGTGATGACTGCATAACTTTGTGAAAACACTGAATGTATAATTTATTTACTTTAAAACAATAATCATTTTATAATTCATTTAATGACAACTGGGAATCATGAACTTAGCAGAGGTTATCTTCCAGTTATTGTACTAGCTGTGCTGTCATTTCTGGAGGTTAACCATATAAATCAGACTTGGTTTATTACCAGCATTTATAAAACCAGACCTAGGGAAAGCAAGTGGAAAGAACTGGGTCTGGGGACACATGCATGGTCTTCATATAGTAAATATTTAGCCTGTCCTGATTATTACAAAATCAGAACAGTGAGTATATTCACAGTGAATATATAATTTTAAAGGATAAATTTTATGGCAAGTAAATTATATCTCAACAAAGCTGTTATAAAATGAAAGTATCCCTCCAATGCCATTTCCCTTGTTTCTTGTGTATCCTTTAGGGTATACTCTACACACATTGGAGAGGACATATATGCATATCATATTTCACTAAATCTAAGACCCTAGCAATGATAGCATGTATCATCTTTTATGTACCAGAAAGAAATTTTAAAAATCACTGCTTCTTTTAATTGTCAAACATATCCCAATTTCAGGGGTGTTAACATGTTTAAAATGTTAAAATGGAATCAATACATATGGTATATGTTTTTCTTTAATTATCTCTTGGTCTTTTTATTTTTCCAATTTTATTGAGATATAGTTGATATACATCACTGTATAAGCTTAAGACATCACAACATAATCGTTTGACTCACATATACTGTGAAATGATTACCACAATTAGTTTAGTTATCATGCATTATGTCGTATGGATGCAATAAAAAGAGAAAGCAAAAAACAAAATAAATTTTTTTCATTGTGATGAGAACTCTTAAGATTTACTCTCTTAATAACTTTCATAATATTATATAGCAGTGTTAACTATAGTCATCATGCTGTACATTATTATATCCCTAGTACTTGTTTATGTTGTAATGGAAGTTTGGACCTTTTGATTACCTTCTGCCAATTCTTTCTCCCCTCACCTCCCCTTTCTACCCCTGCGTCTGGTAACCACAAATCTGATCTCTTCTATGAGATTTTGTCAGATTCCACAGATAAGTGAGATCATACAGTATGTCTTCCTATCTGATTTATTTCACTTAGCATAATGCCCTCAAGTTGCTTCCATGTGGTCACAAATGTCAGGATTTCTCATTTTTTAAATGATTGAATAATAATCATATATATATGGAGAGAGAGAGAGAGAGAGAGAGAGAGAGAGAGAGAGAGAATCTCACAACTTCTTTATCCATTCATTATTGGTAGACACTTAGATTGTTTTCGCGTCTTGGTTATTATAAATAATGCTGCAGTGAACGAGGGTTACAGATATCTTTTCAAGTCAGTCTTTTTGTTTCCTTTGGGTTTATTCCCAGAAGTGGAATTGATGAATCATATGGTAACTCTATCTTTCATTTTTTTTTGACTTTTAGAAACTATTTATTTTTTGTCAGCCTTCTTTCCATTCTGTTAAGAGTTTATTTTTTTTAAAATTGAATCTTTGTTGTTCAGATTATTACAGTTGTTCCTCTTTTTCCCCCATAGCTCCCCTCCACCCGGTTCCCATCTCACCCTCTGCCCTTACCTCCCCCCCCCACTGTCCTCATCCATAGGTGCACGATTTTTGTACAGTCTCTTCCCACACCCCCCACTCCCCTCCCCCGCAAGAATAGTCAGTCCACTCTCTTCCTATGCCCTGATTCTATTATATTCACCAGTTTATTCTGTTCATCAGATTATTCACTTGATTTTTAGATTCACTTGTTGATAGATGTGTATTTGTTGTTCATAATTTGTATCTTTACCTTTTTCTTCTTCTTTCTCTTCTTAAAGGATACCTTTCAGCATTTCATATAATGCTGGTTTGGTAGTGATGAACTCCTTTAGCTTTTTCTTATCTGTGCAGCTCTTTATCTGACCTTCAATTCTGAATGATAGCTTTGCTGGGTAGAGTAATCTTGGTTGTAGGTTCTTGCTGTTCATCACTTTGAATATTTCTTGCCACTCCCTTCTGGCCTGCAAAGTTTCTGTTAAGAAATCAGCTGACAGTTGTATGGGTATTCCCCTATAGGTAACTAACTTTCTCTTGCTACTTTTAAGATTCTCTCTTTGTCTTTTGCTCTTGGCATTTTAATTATGGTGTGGTCCTCTTTGGATTCTTTTTGTTTGGGGTTCTATGTGCTTCCTGGACTTGAAAGTCTATTTCTTTCACGAGGTAGGGGAAGTTTTCTGTCATTATTCCTTCAAATAGTTTTTCAATATCTTGCTCTCTCTCTCCTTTTGGCACCCCTATAATTCGGATGTTGGTACGCTTGAAGCTGTCCCAGAGGCTCCTTACACTATCTTTGTATTTTTGGATTCTTTTTTCATTTAGCTTTTCTGGTTGGGTGTT
>NW_006291383.1:4357836-4385980 GCF_000327345.1 Myotis davidii | reverse complement strand
GACTCTCCTGGAACTGGGGTTTAGAGCAGTCGGGAGCTTAAGACTCTCTCCCGATTGAAAAAGACAACCGTGTCCTCAGTTGCCAGCCCTTTCCACATGCACCTCCGTACCTCTGCACTTTACTTCCACACCTCCTCTGAGTCTCAGTGTGCTTTTCTCTTTCCTTCTAGTTGTAGAATTTCCACTCAGCCAGCCTTCCTGTGGTTCTGGATGATGTCCGTTTTGTCTTTTAGTTGTATTTTTGAAGTGGTTGTGCGGAGCAGCAATTTCCAGTGTTTACCTATGCCACCATATTGGTTTTCCTCTCTATTAAGAGTTTTCTGAAGAACAGTTAAGACCACACAGTGGCTGTTCTTACCCTTTCAGTGTCCTGAGCAGTGGGGGCTGCAGATCAGTCTTTAGTGGCAGGCTGAGCACTCCAGGCTTCCATAGGAAACGGCTGGACAGGCACAGGGGGCACCTGAACCTTCAGACCAGTCTGTGACCTCAGGCTGAGCAGCAGTGAACCCAGGAGCTGGAACGGTCCATTCACCCTGCAATTCCTCCTTGGTCTACTTTTAATTTTTTGAGAATCCTAAGCAAATACTCTAAAGTTTTTATTATTATTATTATTTGCATAACTAATTCACTTCATTGTACTGATGGGGTGGTCATAATAATCTGGCCGGTCATAATAATCTGGCCACTCAGTGTATACTTCAGTGGTTTTAGTACACTCACAGAGTCATGCAACCATCACTACAATCAATTTGAGAACATTTTCATCACTCCAGAAAGAATGCTGTACCCATTGGCAGTCACTGCCCATTCCTCCCAACCCTCACATCCCCCTTGCCCTAGGCAGCCACTAATCTACTTTCTGTCTATAGATATTTTGTGCATGGCTTTTGATGTTTGCCAGACTGAACTGTTTCCAATTTTACTAATTTAACTGCAATTGTTATCTCTTGTCTTTTTTTAAAATATATTTTATTGATTTTTACAGAGAGGAAGGGAGAGGGACAGAGAGTTAGAAACATCGATGAGAGAGAAACATCGATCTGCTGCCTCCTGCACATCCCCTACTGGAGATGTCCCCGCAACCAAGGTACATGTCCTTGACCACAATCGAACCCAGGGCCCTTAAGTCAGCAGGCTGACGCTCTATCCACTGAGCCACACCGGTTAGGGCTCTCTTGTCTTTTTGATGATGGTCATTTTAAGCGGAGTGAGGTGATATTTCCTTATTTTGCATGTTGTTGTTTCTTACCCCCCTTTATACTTGTTTTCAAGAGTACACATATTGGGGTATGCCCTGTGTGGAGCAGACACTGTCACTGCCACTCATGTTCCTGGCCTATCTTGTGTGTCCCGCCCCCTGCAACAGCTCCTGCCTATGCTTATGGCTCTCTCCATGTAAGGGTGCCTCCTGGATATGCTAAACCTAGAAGTGCAGGAAGGTTAATGTCCAGGAGCCACACTCAACCAATGAGGGACAGGAGTTTTAGAGAAATAACTTCCTTACCCTTCCAATTCCGGTGTGTTCCTCACCATCTCTCAGAGTGTCTAATAGAACTAACTCCTAGTTCCCCCAACCCCCAATCTCCTGTCTTCCTCGCTGTGCTTCCTGCGATCCCAAAGCAGCTACTAAATCCCTGTCTTAGGGTCTTCGTTGCAGAGAACTTAGATTTAGATGCTGTGTGCATGTGTGAATACAGGTGCACATGTGTTCTTGTCCATGAGCATGCAGGAATCAAAGTGTGAATGCATGTAGGTGCGCGCCTGTAGGAGCTATTCTGTTTGAGAACTTGTGTGAATGTGTGTGCATGTCAGTGTCCACACACACGTATGTAGTTGTCATATGGTACCTAGATGGACACTCAGATCTGTTTAAGGTTATGTTTGTGCACACACATGTGCCAGCGAGGTCAAGGGAGCCAGACAAAGGCCCTCTGAAGCTCTCTGGTGATTAAGAGCCTCTTGCCAGGTGGTGCTGGTAGGTGGGCAGGGTGCGCACTGTAATAGGGCCTGTCTCCCGCCCCCCTTTCCCTCCGTAGCCACCTGTCTGGAGACAACCTCATCAGTTTGGTCTCAGATGTGTGTTCTCTCCTCTGGGAGACAGCTGGAGCGGCTGTCACAGGCATCAGTAGTGATAGTGGGAACTGCCTGGCACCTGTCGGCAGCACCTAATCGCTGTCCTGGTGATGGCTGTGAGAGGGAGCAGGAAGGTGACATGGGGTGGCTCTTCCCTCCACTGCTCCTTGACCCCTCTACATAGAGGGTGAGCCCCAGTTCCTGAGCACCTGGATCACAGACCCCCTCCCCAGCCCACCCCTAGTGGATTGACGTTGCTGGCTTTGACTCTGGCCTCTGCCACTCACCGTCTTCCAATCAGGCTGTTTTTGGAGGACAGGCTCACGCCTCCCTGTATTTCTGCCTCCAAGGCTTCGGCTTCCCTCTTCTGCTGGGTGACCTCTTTCCCGGGCCAGCCCACAATCCCTTTCTTCAGACAGCTCCTCCTGCTTCGCCCAGACACATCCTTCCTCCCCAGACCCCACAGAGCTCTTTGCACATTTCTCTGCTATTCCACATGTCTGTTGTCAGGAAGGAGAATTCAGGTGGACGCCTGCCTTTAACTCCCAATCCCAATGTTTGAGGCTCAAGGAGGAAGACCAGGTGGGCTCAGGGGACCTGGTGGGCTCAGGTGGGCCCAAGGGGACAAGGGCCAGAGGCAGGGCAGGGTCTAGATCCCAGGAAGACAACTCTGTTGGTGTTAAAATGAGACCACCTGCCCAGCCTGCGTGGCTCAGTAATTGAGCGTCAACCTATGAACCAGGAGGTCATGGTTCAATTCCCGGTCAGGGCACACGCCTGGGTTGTGGGCTTGATCCCCAGTGTGGGACCTGCAGGAGGCAGCCAATCAATGACTCTCTCTCATCAATGATGTTTCTCTCTGTCCCTCTCCCTCCCTCTCAATAAAAATACCTTAGAAAACAACAATGAGGCCACCTGCTGGTGTGAGGAGAGAGGGCTCAGGGGCACAGTGACGGGCCCAGAGCCCTCATGCCCCGCAAGAGTAGGGGCTGCTGACCACAGGGCAGGGTGCAGTCCAGCAAAACTGGAGTAAAAACCTCATATTTCTGATTGAGCCCACCAATCCCAAAGGAGACTGGAGCTGCTGGAGCTGGGTTCAAATCCCACCTCCTCCACTTATCCACTGTGTGACCTTTGGAGGGTCACTTGACCTTTCTGAGCCTCGATTGCCACCATTATAACATGAGGGCAACAGTGCTCAATTTAAGGAGATAAATTGGAGAGGGTCTAGCATAAAGATTGGTAATAGCAAGTGCTGGACTGCATCTTGGGGAAAGAAAGCCACAGCTCTGTCTATAGGGGCTGCTTGAACAAGCTCGCTCAGGGAAACACTGCCAACTCCAGCTTCTATTGATGGTGGGCAAGGGCTCCTGGCAGCCCACAGGCAGCTTGCACTTGATTCCTGACTCCTTTACCTCCTAACTGAGCAAATCATTTCACTTCTCCACACCTCGCTTCCCTTATAAACTGGAGATATACTAACAGCACCCACCTTATGGGGTTGTTTGTTAGAATGAATTGCTATGGGAGTGAATTACTTGTTAATTGCTATGAATGTTAAAATGTAATTGCTGAAAGAGTTAATTGTTTTAAAGCACATAGAGAGCATTCAGTATTTATCTGATATAATTATTGTCTTTATTGACATTTGAGTGCCTTCTCTGTGCCACAATTCATGCCATGCACTGAGAGCTTTGGGAGAGAGTGCAGACCTGGGCATGATTTGGTCCATAAGCACTCAGAGCCCATTTGGGGGTTGGCAGGGGTGGGAGATAGAAGCACCCAAATTATCTGAGGAAAGTACATAACTTAATAAGACAGGGTCAGAAAAAGCTGAGGGGTGGGAAGGCTTTGATTGGTACTTTGATGACTGGGAATGCAACAACAGTGTAATTAATGTTTACTGAGCACTTACTATGTGCCAGGCACTGTAAATATGTTGCCTGCAATGTCTTATTTAAAGCTCATAATAGCAGTAGGTAGTAGAGACTACTATATCCATTTTATAGATGAAGAAACTGAGGCTTAGAGAGATTAAGACATCTGCCAACATCACCTGGGCCTGAATTTGAATTCTCAATTACTTGAGCTCTGAAGCCCCACACTGCTCTTCACTCTAGGTAGAGGGAGGTAAAGTTGCAGAATTAGGAAGAGCATGGGTGCAACCATCAACTGCACACCTGTTCTGCAGGCATGTCAGGCCCTGGGCAAGGCATTTTGCCTACTTGATCACATGCAAACCTTAGAACAAGCTACATAAGGAAGATAGTATTTTATTTCCATTTTGCAGATGAGGCAACTGAGGCTAAAAACAGTTGAGCATTTTGCACAAGGTAAAACAACTAGAAAGTAGTGGCATTGGAGTCTGACTCTAGGCATTCCAATTCCCAACCCCGTATTATTTCTCTAACACCAAAGGTGTGTCCTGAGAACAGAGAAGTAATTGTCCGATGCAGCTAAAGATTTGGGTCCTTGGAGGGAACAAAGCATTAAGCAGTTGGGGCTGGATTGTGGAGGGCTGGATGCTTGTTCATGCCATTCATACAGTCGGCAATGGGGAGCCACTAAAGATTGGAGAGCAGGGGCATAACAGGGCCAGAGCTGCATCATCCAAAGATAAATCTCACTGCAGCACCCAAGATGGATTGCATGGGGTTGAGAGAGGCAGCAGGAGCCTCATCAGGAGACAGCACCAGGTGATGCTGACTTTAGATGACAAGCGATAGGAACAAAGTGGCCTTCTGCTGGGGAAGGAAAACAGAGAGCTCAGAGATGAGAAACAGCCAGGGCCAGGGCCATTAGCCTTATCAAAATGCTGATTGCTCTTAGCAAAGTATTTAATACGATTTTCCGCTATTAGGGCCCAAACCTGGGCTAGCAAGATTATTAATTCTAAAGATAATCATTAAGCTGGGCGGACCGTATTTTAATATATGGCAACAGACAAGCTATTGTCATTTTTTTCCCTTCTATCTTGATTGCAGGTCACCCAATTAGAGCTGGCTTCAAATGCCCCTTCCTGGAGGTAGTGAGATAAGGCTTAATGTCCTCAAACAAGAGCTATCGGCTGTGACGAGAGCCCCATAAATATTAATAAATCTATAATTAGTCCTGTGAAAAGGGGGATCAATCCAGCAGAAGGTTCTGCCCATTAGCACTAGAAATCACTTCTGAAAAGTTGCTGGGAAAGCAAGGCTTTTCTGTTCCAAATGCCAGGCTGTTCTTTGTTCTATGTAGTTCTGTTGAATCCACCAGCTCTGATTCCCATCTTACTCCGAGATAGTACCTTTTGGGGAGGGTGGGGGGGGGAGGTGAGAAACTAGGCAGGGGAGAAAGACTTTCCAGAGGTGGTGATAGAAGGTAGGGGCTCCCCATGATCTTGTCTTTAAACTTAAATTGTTTGATTAAGTTATTGTATTTCAGAATCCCAATAAAGAAAAGACTTCTCATTTTCCATGTAAAATTAGAGTGCCCAGAGATAAGAATACATGCTATTTTTCTATTTAAAAAACTTTATTGAGATCTCACATATGCCCAGTAAAATACACAAGTGTTTAAGGGTACATATAGCTCAATGACTTTTTATGTAACCAATACCCAGATGAAGACAGAATGTATTCATCACTCCAGAACGCTCCCTTGTGCCCTCCCAGTCCACATCCCCTCAGGGGTAACTATTCTTCTGACCTCTGGTGCCATAGACACTGTTTGTTCTTGAACTTCATAGGCATGGAATCATACAGTATGAACTTCTGGGCCTGGCTTCTTATACTCATTAAGTTTTGATATAAAAGGTGAATTATCTGTTCTTAAATAATTGATTGGGCTTTTTTTTCTTATCACTAGAGTAATACTTGTCATTGTAGAAATGATATAAAGCACGAAGGAACAGAAATGAAAACAATGGGCATCACCTTTGTGCCTGAGTACTTATAAAGAATCTCTATTTTTTTAATTATGATAACTAATAATAAATTTGTGCCCAGTGCACAAATTCATACACTGGTGGGGCCCAGCTGGCCCATCCCGATGGGGGCCCTAGAGGGCAGGCCAGCTGGGGCAAGGCGCCATGGATGGGGCTGGCCAGGGCAAGGGGCTGTGATTTACCAGCCAGCCCCACCCGCAATTGGGGTGAGGGTGCCCACTCAGGGCTGGGGCCTGCCAGGGCGAGGGACTGGCCAGGGTGAGGGGCCACAGGTGTTCTGGTCATTCAGCCGTTTGGTCGATTTGCATATTACCCTTTTATTATATAGGAGGATTGGATAGGCCCATTTATGGGAATTTCAGAAAAGGACAGACCCTTGGTTATAATGAACAGAAACCCAAGATTCAGTTGTTGGCTCATGTAACTCATAGACCTGGGGACTCAAACAATCTCTCTCTCTGTCTTTCTCTACATCTATTTCAAGTGTGGCTTTGTTTATGCAGAAAGGTTCTCATTATGGTAGATAAAATGACCACTAGCAACCCAGCCTTAAGTCATTTTAGCAGTCCTAGTTGAGAGTCTCTCTCCTTAGGTCTCCATAGCAATCTCATGGCAAACTCTGATTGGCTTTGCTGGGGCCACATGCCTGCCTTGGACCAATCACCGTATCTAGGCTGATGGGGGATTCTGATTGGCCAACCAGAAGTCAGGGCTGGAGCAGCATCATGACTACAGTCCCTCCATGGCAGAAAGTTGGGGAGAGAAGGGGCTCCCAAAGGTACCAGAAGAAGGGAGGCTGAAAAAGAGTGCCGGGGACCTTGTGTTTGTTCGTAGGCCCTGAGGGGTGGGAGATTCTTCAAGGATAGAACCTCAGACTGCTTCCTCTCCTTGGTGCTCTCTTACCCAGCTGTCTCATTCTTTGTCTCTGAATTGTACCTCCACCTGGTAGTTTTCAAGGTCAAATAAGCTTTGGGGCTTGAGAAACGAGGCATTATGGGGCGAATACAAACTTTAATAATCTAGTCAAAACTAGCAGACCCCGAGCTCCTGTGTATACCAGACCAGCCTCCTGGCTGGGTCCCCAGCATCCAGCCAGGGCCTGACACAAAGACAGTGCCATCAGATGTCATCTGATGGGTGGAGATAGTAACAGCATTTCTTGGAGCACTCACTGTGTGCCAATTCTCTGTAATTCTCTAGACATCTTGCTTTATCGACACAAACTGTCTTCTGTGGTATTTTGATCCCTGTGTAACAGGTTTGCCCTGTATTTATGTCACCATTTATTCACTATTGAGTGTCTAGGTGTTCAAGATAGGCAAAATATGGGCTCTCTTTCAAGGAGCTTAGAGTTTAGTGGGTGGGGAAACCGAGGCTTGCACAGAGGGTGAGCAGAGTGGGGCATGAGGAGGTGGGCGGGTTGGGTGGAGGAGGCCCTCCAATCCTTCATCTGGGAGGAGTCCAAAATAGTGCTGAGATAGGTCGCCTGAGCCCTAGGCTTGGGCTAGGAGGAGAGGGAAGCCTGGACCGGTTTCAGCCAGTCTGGGGCCAGCAGGGCTGCTTCAGTCTGGCCTTCCCTCTCCACTGTCCCTTCACTTTCTTCCACTGCCTCTGGCGCAGTGATTGACGCGGTAATTGTCGCGCGTAGGCACCGGGCTAATTGAGGTCGGGCTGCTGATTGCAGCGCCCTCGCGGAGGCAGACGGGGTGGGCTGGGAGCTGCGAGCTCTCCCTCCGCTTGCAGGGCCTGTGTGGGGGCGGGCAGGGTGGGCCAGCGGCCCAGCCCCACCTTTTAGCTTGGAGCGGCTACTCTGCAGGGGAGGTGTCATGGGGAGGACTCCTGGGCCTTCCATTGCAGGGGGATGGGAGACTCCAGGCAGGAAGGCGGTGGGGGGTGGAGGGAGTCGCCCCCCACCACCCCAGGTTGAATCCACTCCCTGGTGCCTGAGCTCCTGGGAGGGAGGACTGGAGAAAGAGCCCCGAATGGAACCTTACTCCGTATATGAATCGGGCGGGGGAGGGTGGAGCTTGCCAAATAATTTCTCCTCTTTGAGCTCCATTCTCGTTTGCTCACTCATTCAACATTAATTTATTGTCTGCGTTAGATGTTTCAGGCACTGGAGATGAAGTTAAAATCAGACAGACATAGTCCCATCCTCAGGGAGCAACAGCCAGTGGGAAGATAAACCAACCAATATATACTGTTACAGCCGGAGGTGCTGGGAAGGTCAGTATCTGCGGGGAAGAATTCACGTGGCTGGCCAAGGAAGGGCTCTCCGGAGGGAGGGACATTATACTGAGGCCGGAGGAATGAGAACACACCGGAAGTGGGCAGTGTGTGCGCCTATCTGTGCTTGTGTGTGAGGAGGAGGGGAGACCTTTTCTCTAAGGGGTGGGCAGAAAAGGCCTGAATATGGCATTGTGCACTTGCTGGTTTGGACTCACAGACTCTTGAGATGGAGCCCTGTTGACACTGAACCCATCACTAGAGAGGTGATGTCCTCATCCGCTGGCTAGTTTGGGGAGGGCCAACAAAGCTGACAGGGCTGGAGGCTCAGTGCAGACAGTGGGCATGGGGAGGATAGGGGAAAAATGCACAGGGAAAGGTTTATTTTGCCCTGCACCTGCAAACACTCCACAACCGGCCTAAAGGAGCCCCGGAAAGAGGCGTGGCTGAGTGATAAGAGGTGGCCCCAGTCCGCATCTCAACTCAAACTCAATGTAAACTTTGGGGTGGTCCTTTCCCTTTTCCCATCTGTAAAATGGGTGTATGTGTAAGGACCAGACACGGTCACTGGTTTTCCTCTTGGTTCTTACTCTAACTCGGTTTTCTTAGGTTCTCTGTCTATTTGGCATCCATTAGTCACAGGCCCAAACTAATGGCCATAGTTGTTTATATCTTCCTTATGATCTCCCCCATATTCCATTATCTAACACACACCTAGCTGTTATTTCCCCAGTCCTAACTCAACCTAGGATAGCCTCTATGCCCCAAAGTCCACTGGAGTCACTGAAACTACCGGCTCTAAACAGGCTACCCAGCCCTGCCTTGACTTTCTGGTGGAAACTCCAGTGAACTCTGTGGCCTATGCCTTCCCCTAGCTCCTGCTTCTGCCTCCCGACCAAACCTGGTGCTTCCTCCTGTGCCCCCCCTGGCATGCTCCCCTCTCTTAGGAAATGTAATAAATTCTTTTCTCAGCATTAACTTCAGCGTGTTGTCACTCAGTATTCTTTATAAATTAAGACCTGGGCTCAGAGTAGGGTGGTTGTGTGCAGTCCTTTTAGGGGCTATCAGGAGGGCTATGCGAGGAGGGGCCAGTTGCAGAGAGGGGCTGGATGTGTCTTCTCCCCGACCTCCACTAGAGCTGCTCTCTGTGACACATGCAACTGCCCCATAGGGCTCATCCATCCCAAAGATTTGTCTGTCTCCCGCCTTGATGCTATAGCTGACAGACATCCATCTACTTCAGTGTGATGTTGTCAGAGGGGTTCTTCTGTTATTTGCTTTGATGACTGAGGGGGTCTTGTGGGCCAATTATTTGTTGCTGGCTCTCAGTCCTATCTCACCCTTCTCCACTTGCTTGTTATTGTTGGGCTAGAAGCCTGAAAACTACATTTCCCAGGTGATCTCATCAGCTGGGGCCAGTAGATTCTGTCAGTGAGAGGTCCTAGCGGAGATTATACACAGCAGTGTTGACAACAGATGGCTTCAGCTGACCACTAACAAATGTGGGCTCCAGCAGCGTCAGGGGGTCAGCAGTGACCACAGGAGAGGCACCTGCAGCCACTCAGCCGTGAGTGCTGGCCTGTGGGCCAAGCCCACAGTGGTAGTTGCTTCTGCATAACTGAGCATCATCTTTTCCCTTTTGCTTCTCTGTTCTGACCCCCACCCCAACACTTTCGTTATAAATTTCATGCATTCAATTCCTCTCCGCTTAAAATAGTTCTGTTTTTTTTTCTGACTAGATAGTGACTGATATACCTATATGACTCAGTCCATTAGAAAGGGATGAAAAAGACGTTGTGCTCACCTGGACATGAGTGGTGTCTTTGGCTACGTCACGAGGTGTGTGGAACCTGATCTAGGAGGGCGATATCTGGATCTCCTCTGTGCTGGTTAGTCAACCTGGAGGATAGAACTGAGCTGGATAAGCTTCTGGGGCTCTCAACAATCCTCAGTGGGCAGGGGGACAAGTGTGGTAGCTGGTTAGGTGGTAAGATTCTAAGTCAACTTAAAAAAAAAGTTTTTATTGCTTTTAAAGAGAGAAGATGGGAGAGGGAAAGAAATATCGATCGCTACCTCCTGCATGTCACCTACTAGGGATCAAGCCTACAACTTGGACATGTGCCCTGGACTGGGAATGGAATCAGTGACCTCTCAGTGTATGGGACGATGCTTAACCAACTGAGCCACACAGGCCAGGGTGTAAGTCATCTTTCCTTATCGGAATGACAACACCAGCCTTCTCACTGGTCTTCCTACTTCCAGCCTTGCCCCCTCCAGTACATTTTCCACATCATGCACCAGAGGGTCTTTCAGAAACCAAGTCAACCATGCAAACTGCCCCCTCCCCAAACCGAAATCCCTCAAAGGTTCTCTGATGCTCACAATTTTTAACTTGACATTCAAGACCGTTCCTAATCTGGTCTAGCCTCTGCTTGACTTCTCCTTGCCTAGCAGGTATGATCTAGTGCAGTTCTCTGTATGTGCCATACTCTATTTACTCAGCTGGTATTTATTCAGTACCTACTATGTGTTTGATGCTGTTCTAGGTTTGGTAGTAAACAATTCACAATCTCCTCCAGGCCTTTGCACCTGCTGTACCCCTTGCTTTGAAAGCTTTCTCTCTAGTTTTGCACCATTCTTCCTCTTTTCGCCTCATTGTCTGCTACTTTCAGAGCTCAGCGGAGGCATCACCTCCTCAGGAAGTCTTCCTTGGCCCTGACCTCCCCCCGCCTCCGACTGCGTAGATATTTCCTTGTGCCCCTACACCCCCTGAGCTTCCTTTTGCTCCAAACATGGATCTCTGAGTTATCACTGCTGATTGACACTGAGAGCTCCTGGAGGGCGGGATCATATCTGATGCAGGTCTGTGACCCGAGACTTAAGTTTCTGCACATGAATTTGTTGAATGCATGAACACCTATGGGCTAGAAACCAGGAAACTGTTGGAGGGAAGTGACCTTGAAAGTCCTAAAGGGCACTGAAGGTCATTCTGAACAGGGGCTGGAGGATGCAGGATAGAGCCTTCCTTGGTTCCCATTTTCTTCGGGAGCAGGCTGCTGAAGGTCTTAGCATTCAAGGCACCTCATCGCCTGGTCCTCCTGACCTCTCCAGCCCTGTCTGTACTTTCTCAACCCAGATCCAGCTCTTTAAGGCAAGTAGGATTTTGGATTTGGGCTCAGCAAGATCCTGGATGTGTGAACTTGGAAAACGACTTCATGGCTCCGTGACTCAGTTTGCTCATCTTTAAAAGGTTTAGATGATCTCTGTCTGCCAGGGTTTTTGTGAAAACTCAGACAATCCATGTAAAGCAGGACGCTCAGGGCCTGACCCATAGTCGGCGTTCAATCAGCGGGTGCTTCTACTATTCTTACTTCTGCTGAGGGCAGTGTGGAGTTTTGGGGAGATGGGACTAGGTTTGCTGTTAGCACTCTGGAGGAGACTGTGAGGAAGATGACCTGGATGGGGCGAGTCGGGAACAGGCTGCTGCAGGCTGGTAATTTACACAGCTGTCAAAATCAGATCCTTAATGCTTTTAGCCAACGGCTATTATAAAATTTTAGAGTGAAATATAACATAAAATCTAATCTTCAGAGTAAATTATAAAACACAAAGCAGAAACAAATTAGGCAGACGATACAATCTCACTGAACCAAACCAAAAATGTTCCCAGTGACAACTCTGGGCTGGGTGAGAAACCACTCCGTCAGGTCCTCAGAGCGCCAGGGTCAGGTGACTGGAAGTGTCACAGACATATGTATGGCTTCCAAGGACTTGGGTTTCCAGATTCAGTCTCTTTTGTTTGAAAACAAGTTTAAAAATTATGACGAAAGCAATATAAGCACCCAGTTAAATATTCAATTATTACCAAAGACATAGAATAAAAAAATTCTCCCTCTCACCCAGGCTCCCAGACTTCTTCTCACTGATTATAATTTATTGCTTATCTTACCCGAACATTTCCATCCCTTTGCAAGTACAGATATACACAAATCATTCCTTTCTCTCCAACACGGTCGATATGCCCTGCTTTTTTTCACTTAATGGTATGTCTGGGAGATCTTTTCATATTAGTTCTTTTAACAGCTGTGTTATAATCCAGTGTGTGGATGGACCATAAGTTACTTAACCAGATCCTACTAATGAATAGTTAGGCTGTTTCTTCAGTGTGTCTGTAGGAGAAATTTCTGGAAGTGAGATTGATGGTTAAAGGATATTGACATTCTCTATGTTGGTAAATGTTTCCAAATTATCCCTTGTAGGGGACGATTGGTGCTCCACTGTGATCTCCTTGGATCTCTCATACTGGTTTGCTGTGTGTCCCCCAAATTTGTGTGCTTTACTTATAATAGTTCACACCTATGACCTTCAGAGGCCTGTATCAGGCTCCTGGAGCTGCCTTGCCTATAAAACAAGTGAAATACCTGGGGAGACTTAAAACAAGTTAAGTTTCACCTGGGGAACTAGTCAAAGACTGACTAGTCCAGGGGTAGGAAAGCCCAGTTTCCCTGCCTTGAGCCCAGTGTCCTTACTCAGAGCTCCCATGTGGGACAAGGATGAGGCCGGGACTTTGCCTAAAATCTCACTGTGGTTGACAGCCTCTAAGATGGCCCCACGATGCTTGCCTCCTGGTATTCGTATCCTTGAGTAACCTCCACCCTTTGAATGTAGGTTGTGATGTGACGTCACTCCCCAGATTAGGTTGGAAAAAGACCATGGCTTCTGCTTTGGAGGCTTTCTCTCTCAGCTCAAAGTGGGGTTAGAAGCAGATCCTCCCTCAGTCAAGCCTGGAGGTGCCTGTAGCTCTGGCCAACACATGACTACATCCTCTTGAGAGACCCTGAGCCACTCCTGATTCCTGACCCACAAAATAAATGTTGAGAGAATAAATGTTGATGGGTTCAGATTCTAAGTTTGGGGAAATCTTCAGCAATGAGTAACCAATACACATATCTTGGCTTCTTCCCCTTCCCTGTCCTGCTTCCACAACTCTCATCACAGTCTCCCAGGGGGGTACCCCTTTAATAAATCACATGCACAGGGATTCTTGTCTGCTTCTGGGGAACCCACTCCAATAGGGTTTGTGCAGTACACACTGCCAGCATTTGGAGGTGTAAGAGGCTTCACCAGTAACCGTGCTATCAAACTTTTAAACTCAAATATAGCCTGGAATTGGACATACCAGGATCACTCTGTTTCCAAAGAGAGTCACCCAGTGAGGTCTGCATTTCAAATGCCATTACACTGACCCACGTGCCTCTCCCTCAGCATTCCCTATCACTCCCCACCTCTCTGCCCTCACCGAGGCCGGGCCTTGCCCTCACTTCACCTGCCCGCATCTCTGTCCTTCCGATGAGGCCCAGATCTTAAATACCCCCCTCCGCAATGAAGCATCTCCCGACCTCTCCTCCCAGAAGTGATGCTTCCCGCCCCCTCGGCTCCCTCAGCTCCGTTTCTCTTTCTGATGAGTGCTCTGATGGCGTTTACTCAACTTATCATGATTTCTGCTCAAGTATCACCTCCCTGCCCACACTAAGAGCCCTTTACAGGCCAGGACCCTCCTCCCAGGAGAGTTCTTGGTACAAAGAAGCCATGGAAACCTTCAGGAGTGAACACCTGGCCCAGTGCTGTTCAGGGAGACATCTGAACTCCCTCCCCTCTGTCTGTCCCCACGTCCTGCTCATTTTTCTCCTGGACTCTAGTTCAAACTCACCACCTGTGCTGACAGTTTCAGCCCTATGCTCCCCTGCTTCCCACTCATTTCTTGCTGTCCCCACTGCCTCCACCCTCCATTCCAGCCACGCAGAACTACTCACAATTCCCTAAAAAATGATAATAGTTACCATTTTCAGAGCCATTTCCAAGGCTCTGCGCTAAGCATTCTACATTCTCATGATTCCTGTGTAGGAGGTACCATTATCAGCCCCATTTTACAGACAAGAAGACCAAGGCAAGGAGAGGCTAAGTTCACACAGCTGGTGAGTGGCAGGGGCAGATGCCCTTGGTGTCCTGTCCAGCTTCAACTACCCCACGGGTCATCTGTAGACAGATCCTGGGCATGCTGACGGCATTCTCTGGCCTGCTGGAGTGTGTGAGCCTACAGGGCAGGCATGTGGGGCAGGGTGGTAAAACCCCAGGGCAGCCCTCAGTGAGGGCAGGGTTCCAGCATCCTCACCCCTCGGGACAATTCTGCCTCCTGTTTCACACACTCCCTTGAGGATCTGCAGCCAGACTGTTTCTATCTCTCCAGTTGCCCACAGCAGCTGCCTGCTCCTATACACACCTGTATTAGCTTCCCTCCCTATCTGTTCTCACATCCCTGCTCCCTCAGTGTGCTGGGATCACCTCTCTGATACATCACCTGCGCCCATATCCTCCTCTCAGGATCTGCTTTGAGGGAAACTCACCGAAGCAGCTGCTCTGCCTGCCTGAGGCTACTCTGCTGCCCAAACAGGGCTGGCTGTCCCACAGCTCTGAGCCCTTGCCCATTCCTGTCCCTAGAGCCCTACCTGGAATACACACCTCATCCCTGCTCACCTAACCTTCATTTAAAATACCCAGTGTAGCCCAGCCAGTGTGGCTCAGTGGTTGAGTGTCAACTTATGAACCAGGAGGTCAGGGTTCAATTCCTGGACAGGGCACATGCCCAGGTTGCAGCCTGATCCCCAATGTGGGGCACGCAGGAGGCAGCGAATCAATGAGTCTCATCATTGATGTTTCTGTCTCTCCCTTTCCCTTCCTCTCTGAAATCAATAAAAATACAATTTTAAAAATAAAACATCCAGCTTAGATTTGTATAAGAACATTTTATGTGACACCTCCTTCTCTAGTTAGAACTGGCCACTGCCCTCAGTATTTCAACAAACGAACTTCACCCCCAACCTCTATAATATCCCAGCACCCTTGTTTGTGGACTTCTGGGAGGGACTGTCTTACTCATCTTGGACCCCCGACACCCACCCCGCCCAGGTCTGCCAGGACTAAGTAACAGAGCAGGCAGTGATCTGTGTTTAAACTGACTGCACTCAGCACACAGGTGCCTCTTCTTCCTCTGCCTCTCTCACCCCTTTGCACCCCAAACCATTTCACATCATTTCCAAGGGGCAGACCATTGTTTACACCTCTTTGCCTGTCTGTTTGGGCACCCCCATGTCTGCCTCACAGGGCCTCACCCTTTCCCTCTCTGGCAGATAGTATCGCTCTCTGCAGACTTCCATCACACTTCATTGTACTAATTTATTTTCCTATCTACTTCCCAACTGGACTGTGAATCCTTTGAGGCCCCCCATGTATCTCGTTTATCACTGTATCATCACTGTGCCACTTGCACAGTGCCAATTACATAGTGGGTGCTAATGTTTGTTGAATGGGTGAATGAATTGATTACTTAATGCACATATCCCCAGATCCCTAAATGGAAGGATATAGGAACTGGTATAAATTACTTAGGACTCTTTGGATTGTAAGTGGAGAGAAATGCACCTCAAGCTGGCTTAAGTAATAGAAGGAATTTACTGGCTTAATCACTAGGATGCCAAAGTAGACTTCAGGCCTGGCTAGACCCAGAAACTAAGTAAGGCTAGCTGCTAACTCTTGTTTTTTCTTTCTTTCTCCCTCTCTCCCCACCTCTCTGTGAGGAAGCACAGGACGTGGTTGGAAAGTCTGTAAGGGGGATTCTCCGAAAGGTCGGGGGCCTTTTGGGGGGCCTTGTCAAAGTCAGCAGCCCCTGCCTTGACTTTTCCAAACAAGTCCGAGCCCCTGGGTGTTTTACTGAAATCTCTATGTTTAGTCTTTAAACCCGACCTTGTAGAAGCATGTGCTTTCTTAAGGATACTTACCCTGCTGATTGTACCTAGAGATTAATTTTGGTTCAAGCTGTAGTTACAATAAAAGCCTAATGAGGCAGGAAATTGAGGCTGTTTTGGTGCCTCCTGCCAACCAGCCCCTTAGCCTCTCTTTCACAGAAACTCTAGTCATCCGTCACTCAGAGTCTGCTGATCAGTCCCAGCACCTCTTTTCATGTTGACTCTGCTCCACTTTGAGTTACTTAATATTATTCTTTAAAATAACTTGCTTGTCAAAACGCAGCTAAAAGCATTTTAAAAGAATGTCACATCACTTGCTTGATATGCTAGTTATATCTCTTCTGATGCTCTTTAGCGTAAATTCAAAACTATCAGATATAAAGGTTTTATCCCCAAATGCACAAAACCTGGTACATATCCCCAGCAGCATGCATGCCGTATGCATACAGTACTTTGTTAAACTCTGAGCCCATCCAGTCTCCACCCTGACCATGTCCTATTGTAAACCGAGGCCCAGAAAGGAGCAAGAACAGAGCTGAAGTCACATGGAGAGTCAGCAGCTGAGTGAGGGCTGGAGCCCAGAGTCTAGGGGGTTCTCCCACAGTCCCACCACTCTGGGCACGAGCCTGTGCCTTCACCTGGAAACTTCCTCGACACTCAAAGAGTCACCTTCTCTGGAGCATCCCTGGCCTGTTTGGGAATCTCTCTCTGCACTGAGACAGGAGGTCTTTGGAGGCAGGGGCAGGTCTGATTCATCTCTGCTGGGTGTGTACACCCTGAGGCTGGACACCCAGGAGGCCCTGAGCAGTGCTGGTTAATTAGGGGAGACTAAGGATAGTGGGACCCAGAGGGACCAGGCCCCAGTCCTGTCCAGGCCCCAAGAGGGACAGGACAACCAGGCTGGAAGCTTGTCCCAAGTAATGAAATAGTTCAGCCAGGGCCCCTATCACTCCACCAGATACATTTCATTGGTTAAGAAAGAAGTTCAAAGGCTCACCTGGGTTTGTTGCTTAGCAACAGGAGGCTGTAAATGACTTTGCTCCCCACTCTTTAACCCCTCCATGACAGGCAGGGACAATGAAGGCAAAGGCAGTCAGTGCAACAGAATTGAAAACCAGACCCAGGAAGGGAGCAGAGGCAGACCTGGGCTTGGGGAAGTCTCTGAAACATTTGGTGGCTGCTCTGCTCCTGGGAGCCTTG
The DNA here is from genome assembly GCF_000327345.1 of Myotis davidii. NCBI lineage: Eukaryota > Metazoa > Chordata > Mammalia > Chiroptera > Vespertilionidae > Myotis > Myotis davidii. Next base: position 4,368,754 of record NW_006291383.1, on the reverse strand, counting down.
TTCAGAGTTCTGGGCATGTTTGCTAGCCTTGAAAGGGGATGCTCTAACAACAGGCTTGTATTTCCCCAAGCACTATGCCTGTAATTCCAGCAGTTGCCACTAGGAGGACAGCAGTAACTCCAAGGGTAGTCAACTCACAGTTGACAGAACTCTTTATAGACCTTCTTGGGGGCAGGGGTGGTGTTTCTTAAACACCACTTAACTTTTGTTAACTCCTGTGATCCTCATAATGTCATGATTTAGGGAGGGATTTCCATCTTACAGATGAAGAAACTGAAAGACACTGATTCATTAAATGTGTATGGAGCTCCTCCTATGGGCCAGGCACGCTGTTCTAGGCTCTGCATAGGCAGCAGTGAGCAAGACAGGCAAAAATTCCTGCCCTCGTTGAGCTGGCATTCTAATCAAGGGGATAGTTAATAAACAAGAAAAACAAGTGAAATATATGATATATTAGATGATGACAAGGGCTACGGAGGAAAATAAATCAGGAAAAGGGATAGAAGATCTAGCGGAGCAAATAAATTGAGTAGTCAGAAAAGGCCTTACTGAGGGGTGTTGGAGCAGAGATGTGAGAGAAGTGAGGAACAGGCCTTGTGAATATCCGAGGAAGGGCATGCCGGGCAAAGATCCTGAGGTAGGAGTAAGGTTGGCATGAGTCAGGTTCGGTAAGGAGGCCAGTGTGGCTGCAGCAAGGTGAGAAAGTGAGAAAGGAGGGAAATAGACAGGAAGTTAAGTGACGGGGCCAGATCCTGTAGGGTCCTGGAGGCCATTATAAGGGAACAGTCTAGTAAGCAGGTTGGAGTTCATCTGCCTCAACTGACCCGGGGCAAGCATCCAAACAAGCCTAATTTTTACTTGACCCACCTCAGATGGAGATGAGCTGTCCAGGAGACATGGCCTCCGGCTGGGATGGCCAGGGAAGGTTTTATGGAGGAGGTGAGCCTGGGGCTGGGCCTTGAATGATAGGTAGGACTTGAAGAAGGTAAGAAGGGCACACCAGGCAGGAAGAGTACGAAATAGAAGTGAGACCAAGCATGATGCGTGCCGGGATCACAGAAAGTGTGTGCGTGTGTGTGTTTTTTTTTGTGTGTGTGTGTGTGTGTGTGCATGTGTGTATATCTGAAGATAAGGTTGGATTGAGCCAGAAAAGACTCACCAAGGAATGTTTGGAATCTTTGAATCTGCAGACTCAAATCTGATGCAAAGTCAAGCTCTTTCTCATGGTCCTGTCTCCTTTTGCTTCCCCTCTTGCATACTTTCAAAGACTGATGCGAAGGAAGGCCCCAGAAATATCTGCAGACTTCCTGTAGCAGAACTCCATCATAGGCCCTTGGGACAGCCCCTTCCTCAACGCAAACAAAGCAGTTACACTTTTATCTGCTTTTTATGTCAAGCCTCCACCAACAATTTCTTTTCAAGAAAGGTTTACATGTTGCATAAAGCTGGGAATAACCTATATGTCCATCAATGGGGAGAATAGGTAAATAAACCATGAATTATTTATCCAGGGGACTGATATACTGCAGTGAAAAGAAATGAAATTGAGTTGTGGGAAAGAAGCTTACAACATAATATTGAGTTTAAAAACGTAGGTTGCAGAAAGATACACAGAGGATGATACTGTTTATATATACAAAGTCTAAAAACATATAAAGCAATACTGGTTGAGCATACATACCAGAGTGAAACATATCAAAGCATGCATGAAAATGCTAAACAGCCAGCCGGGATGGTGGTTCCATCCTGGGAGCAGGGAAGGAGGGAGGGGCTCTAGGAGGGAAACTCAGGGGACCTCAAAGGTCTCCATAATGTTCTGGTCTTTTAACCATGTGCTGGGTCCATGGGCATTTGCTACAAAATTGGCTATATATTTTGTACTGTCGATCATCTCAAAGAAGGAACTCTTACCTTTTGAGACAGTATGGATGGACCTGGAGATTATTATGCTGAGTGAAATAAGCCAGTCAGAGAAAGACAAATACCATATGATCTCACTTATATGTGGAATCTAATGATAAAAATAAAATGACGAACAAAATAGAACCAGAGGAATGGGTACATGGAACAGACTGACAGATGTCAGAGGGAAAGGGGCTGGAGGGGGACTGGATGAAAGAAGGTGAAGAAGTTAGCAAAGAACATATATGCATAGCCCACGGACACAGACAACAGTGTGGTGAAGGCCAGAGGGAGGGGGCAGGCTGGGTGTAGGTGGGGAAAGAGGGGGGATATGGAGACATCTGTAATAGTGTCAACAATTTAAAAGAAAGGTCATCTCTGACAACCAGTGGTCTAGAGCAGCAGTCACCAACCTTTCAGACCGCATGGACCAGCAGTGGTCTGCAGACCACCGGTTGGCGACTGCTGGTCTAGAGGGAAGAGTAAACTTGGTGGTCTGTTAGACCTGTGTTTACATCACAGCTTCCTAGTGGCTATGGGCCTATGAGCAGGGACTTCACTTATTTGAGCCTCTTTAGATCTGTAAAATGGGCATAAAGAACTCGTAGCTCATGGTGTCTTTCTCCCTCCCTCCTTCTCTTCCTCCCTCCCACTTTCCCTTGTTTCCTTCCTCTTAACAAATATTTATTGAATATCTGCCGTGTGGAAAGTCCTGTACAAGGTACTGGACATAAGGCCCCTCATGGTGCTTGCAATCTTGAGACAGCTATGAATGAAACCAATACATTAATACACAGAGGCAAACAATGATAAGAGCTATGAAGAAAGTCAACAAGCTTCAGTGAGAGAATATCCAGACACTCAGATAGGGGGATCAGGGAAGGGATCTTAGAGGAGATCTGAAGGCATTAGCCTTCGAGGGTATGGGGAGAGAGAGGGAACAGCATGGCCAAAAGCTACTCACTCTTTGCCCCAGTTTTGCCTTATTGTTTCCAGTCTGCTTATCACAATGTACCGGTTTACGCCTCTCGGCCTTTGCTGCTGCTGTACCATCTGTTTTCAAACCCTGCCCCTGCATTTCTCTGCTTTGTGAGTTCCTATGTGTGGGTGTGTTTTGTTTTTAAATTGAGCTGTTACTGTATGCCAGGCACCATGCTAAACCCTTTATATGTGTGTTCCAATTCAGTTCCCAGCCACACTGTGAGATAGGTATTATTGCCATCTCCCTTTTAATTATGAATAAACAGAGGCTTAGAGAAGTAATGGACTGGTCTGAGGTTACACAGGGGGGGTGGTGAAGCCAGGACACAGTCCAGGCAGTTTGACTCTTAGCCAACAGAGAAATATACAAGTTTGAACCCAGGTCTGTTTCTAGAACCTATGTACTTAGTCACATTCCATGCCTCCTCTTGCACAGAATTCCTGTGCAAGCGCACAAACTACATTCATGCAACGCACAAACATTTATTCAACACCTGTTGGGTCCAAGGCACTGGGCCAAGGTCTTCATGAGCAGTCACTTCCTTAATCCTCACACTAGCCCTGGGAGGACATCATTCTTACTGATCTCATTTAGCCGATGAGGGCAACTGAGGCCCAGAGAGGTGAAGTCCAGGCCATGCACACAGCAAGTGGTGAAGTTAGGACACACATCCAGGCATTCAGATTCCCAGACCCAAACCCAGCCTCTAGGCCACACTGACTTTTGGTTTCCCAACAGCATCAAGATCCAGTTCAGACACCACCTCCAGGTGCTGAATGGCTGGACTGAGGGGATTCATGGCTCTGGCTCTTTCACCAGCCCCCTTACACAGGGGTTTCTGCACCGACAGCACAACATGCAGCGTGGTTTGAACAGAAGAAGTCAGGTGGCTGACAACACTGGGAGGGACCCCCCCTTCCAGTTCTAGGCCTGATCCCGGCCCCACTTGATCCCCATCCCTTGGGCCTCAGGCTCTGAGTCCAGACAAACACAAAGCCAAATGACTTTCCCTCTGTCCCTTCCAACTCAGTGATTTTGAAGGAGAATAAATACCGAACCCACTGGCATGAATAAAAATTAATATAGAACCGTGCTAACTGCAAAGGGATGTTTTTTAAAAAGAAAAAATTATCAATTTAAAATCTCAACACAAATAGACTCTTATAAGGTCAAATGAAAGATAAATGCCTCTGGAAAGCAAGGAAGCCATCCTTTGGGCCGAGTTCTCTCACTCATCTCCTCTGCCCCTCTCTCATTCTGACCCCAGTTATTTTTCTCTCTCCCCCGTCTTCACCTCTCTTCTTACCTGTTGCTTGTTCTTCCTGTCCATGTTTGCATGTGACAATCCCTCACTTTCAGTTCAGTGGCAGAGTTTCAACCTCAGTAGAGTAGTGTGACCTTGCCCAAGTAGTTTCTTAGCTCTGTGATTCAGTTTTCCAATCTTCATAATCGGAAGTATAATTATTCCTTGCAGAGGGACACTAAGGACAGCAAGGCAGCCCTTCATCAAGGCAAATGCTGCTTTCAGCCAGTGATGGGCAGTCTCGCCCACCCTCTGGGTTCAGGCCTGGAGGGTGGGCAAAGATTAGGAGTAGGCACCATCTGGTCACCAAGTGGTGCCAACGAACCAATGTGGGTGAATGGTCTTTTGACCTTGGCCTCTTTACTGTCAGCCTGATTAAGCTCAGAGTTATCTGAAAAAGATGATTCTGGCTTAAAAAGGGAGAAGGTGAGAGATACGCAAGGACTGGTGGGTAGGAGGCTCTTCAAAGGTGAGACAAGAGCCACACGGGATGGAAAATAAGCATGTGGTGACAAGTTTAAAGTCAAAGGGATTTTGATTAGCAGAAGGAAGAGCTCCCTAATAACTAAAAAGGAACAAAACCCTGAGGAAAACCTACTGGAATGGGAGATGCTAAGCTGTGGCCTTTTGGGGGCAGTGATCTCATCTTTCTTGTTCACCATTGTCCCTCCAGGGCACAACAGAAGGCTTGGCTCCATAAGTATTGGTGGAATGGCCAACGGAGCGGATGAACATCTCTGTTCCTGGAGCCGCCTAAGGTAAGAGCCTTCCACACAGCATGTGCCCAGCAACCATTGGCTGAATATTGAACAGGTGAGTTTTCTGGCTGCAGATATTGCTGCTCCTGCCCGGGCATGCTTGGAGGACCAAATGAATATGAGGGGAGAAGTGAGCATCTCCAGGGGGGAGGCGGGAGAGGGGTGTCTGAGTGACCCTTCATCAGGTAGCTTAGGCACCTCTGCCTGGTCAGTTTGAGGCATTCTGATGCCTAGAGGCCGAGGGTTGGATAGAAAGAATCACAGGAGCCCAAATATCTCCTTCCAGGAGGCATCAAATCAGTGGACTGAGAAGAGGACTGGGCCAGTGGAAAGACCAGAACTAACAGCTTTTCAACCAGGAAAACACCCAAGAGCCTTTTAACCAACAGGATCGGCCCTAGCCTTGCATCACAGACTGGGTTCTCTGGGAGGCAGATTCGAAGGTGGAGGTCAGCATGCAGGGTGCTTGTGAAGGAGTGCTCTTAGGGTCAACACCTGTGGATGGAAGGGAAGGAAGTGGGCCTGGGCAGAGGAAAAGTACGTCTGTGAGGCCTCAGCCAACCCTATGGATGGTTCTGATGCTGGGATGATATTTCAGAGTTGCCCAGAGTTGGGGTGAGCCTTTACACTGCCATATCCGTTATTGGATGCTGGCTGCCCCAGGAAGAGGTGTTACCAGCTCCCTCCAGCTGAGGCACTTCCTGTAAGGGACTGATCGCTGGTGGCTTTCTGCCAATGGCACCCTCACTGGTGGAATAAATCCTTCAGTTCTGAAGGGGGGTCTGGGTGTGCATCGCAGCACCCACCACAGCATGTCATGCTCACTAACACTAATCCTTATCGAAATCCTACAAACTAGATGTTACCATCCAGTCTCACAGATGAGAAAACTGAATTTTGGAGAGTGTATCAACTTGCCGCAAGTCACAAAACTAGTAACAACTAGCTTACTCACACCCAGTCCTTTAGGGCTCTGAAACCCTTATTTTCCAACTAGATCTCACTCCTTAGATTCATTCGCCCTGCCCAAAATTCTTCCTGCTCACACGGAATACTTTGACAAATAGCCTCCTCTGCATGAGGCCCAGCTACTCCCTCTGTAAAACAAGGAAGTTAAACTGTATCTGGTGTGGATGAGCAAAATTTGGGTTTTGTATATTTATCTGAGTAGAGGGTCCTAAAAGGTTTTTGAGTCTCAAAAGAGGTTGAGACATATCATACCAGATGGTGTGTTATCCTCTTCAGCACATACTGTTGATTCTGCACCCTCGAGAGCTGAAAACCATGGACAGCACGAAAGTCAGTCAACACCACAGTCATGCCCTGAGGTCTGTGGCAAAGTCCCACCAACTTCCACACTGACCCAAAGGATAGATGATGGAAGACCCCAGGATGCCCAGAATCAGTGGCATAGGAAGTCAGAGCCTGTAATACGCAGATGGCATTTCTCTTACCCCCATTTGTGTGTGTGTGTGTGTGTGTGCGTGTGTGTGTGTGTGTGTGTGTGAGAGAGAGAGAGAGAGAGAGAGAGAGAGAGAGAAAGAAAGATCCCAAATGTTGCAGTTGTCCTCACAGTGACATTTCCCCCATCCTGGGGGCCTCTCGTTCTTCTCTCCCCAACAGTGACGAAGAGGGTATCGAGCCGGGCAGTGGAGTACCCCAGTGACAGATTAGCTCTGCCAACCACCGACACAAAACCATTTGGTGTGGGGAAATGATAGATGCTAACACTCATTTTAAACACAGGCAACTGAATTCCTGCAGACAGGCGCCACGGCTGGAATTTAGGGCACAGCTGCTAGGTTCAGATAAGGTGCAGAATCAGCCCAGCATACTGCGATGTTACTTAATAATGAAAATGTGGTGATGGATGCTGCTGTCTCGAGGATATAACCTCCCCATTTGGAGGTTTTCAGCTCCCAAATCATCCATTCCACCGTTTTTTCCCCCTTTCTTTTTTTGGAAAGGCAATGTGGGGGAGAGGTGGGTAAAGGATTTGGTCAGGGCGCAGGGGGGTGGGGAGAAGGCACCTGGCAGCAGGAAGCTCATGATCCTAAAAATTTTTGAAAAAGTCCAGAGAGCTTAGTTTGAAATAATTCAATTCTGGCAAACTCACCTGGGACAATGAGTTCGACACAAAAGACAGTTAGACCAGTCAATATTTTTATGGTCAGGGGCTTCATTTACTACTCCCCTCCCAATTCTATGATGTCACAAAGAGCCAATCAGAGTTTTTGATACAGAACAACTCCCACCTCTCTCCTGAGCTGCAGCAGGGATATGCCATTTACCTACTGCCCCCTGAGCTGCCAGTGTTCCCTGGAGAAATCCTCAATTGGCGTGTCCAGCGCTGAGCTCTTCCCCCTCCTGCCCAAACCTGCCCTTTTTTTCTCACTTCAGAAAGTGGCACTATCCTAGACAGATACCTGGACATTATCGAGGCTCCTTCTCCCTCATTTCCCGTATCCATCCTCCCAATCTTGCTATTTTTATCTCCCAGATCACTCTCTCTTGAATTTACGCACATAGCTTTAAAAGACCTCACCCTCTTTCCCCTAACTAGCCTCCTGGGGTCTGGTCTTTCTCTCCAATCCATCTTCCATCCTGGACATGATGTTATGATTATTACCCCATGTTGCTCCTCTGCTTATCCCAGCCTATTTCTGAAGCGTATCTTTCAATGTACATCGCACTTTTTGTTGAAACGATATGAAACACATGCTTATTTCTGCCGCTTTGTCTTTGCACATGCTGTTCCCTCTTTCTTGCATACCTTCCCTCCCCGTCATCTACCTGAAAAGCTCCTAATCATTCAAGATTCAAATGTTTCCTCCTTTGAGAAGTCTTCTTTACCATCCTCCCCAGCTCCTGATTTTCCTTCTTTTGCCTGTGCTATTACAGTAGTCATCCTGTTTTACAATGATAGGTAGCCATCATCACCTCACTGGTTAGAACTGGGTTCAAATCCCTTTTTCACTATTTATCCACTGTATGACCTTGAGCAAGTCATGAACGCTCTCTGACCCTCAGTCTTCCTCTACAACATGGGGATAATAACAGGACCTATCTCATCAGGTGGTTGCGATAGATATAAATGATATAGAGCACCCAGCATGGACTCTGGCACATAGTGAGTGCTTAATAAATACTAATTCTTCAATGGGGAAAGGTCATTAACCTAGAGCCCATGACAAACTTGGGAAATGGTGTTCCAGGTTGGGGGTCCCAGAAGCAGGGCAGATAGGGAATCGGTGCATGGGGTTTATTGATGTAGTGCTCTTTAGAAAAACCACTAAGGAGGGAGGGGAGCAGGAGAAGGAGAGGGAAGGGGACAAGCAAGGATGTTATATCAGGTAAAGTCTACCCTTGGCTTGACCCACAGAGGGCTCTGGAGCATAAATGGCACCACAGGGTGGTCCCTGACCTGAGATAAGGAGGGCAACCTTTTGTACGCCATTGCCAGCTGTCACTGGCTGTGGGCTGCCCCAGGCTGAGAAAGGGAGTTGGAACCTCCCAGAAGAGGTGGCCTCGATCAGCTAAGGGCAATTTTGCAGAGAAGGGCGCAGCCATTGAGCAGGCATCCAACCCTACGGCAGCAGGGGTATGGGTGTGCCTGCCTGGGAAAAGGGGTCTGGATGGGCACTAATGGGATCCACTACAGCAGGGATGGGGAACCATTTTTCTGCCAAGGGCCATTTGGATATTTATGCCATCATTCATGGGCCATACAAAATTATCAACTTAAAAATTAGCCTGCTCGCCTGCTGGCGTGGCTCAGTGATTGAGCGTCGACCTATGAATCAGGAGGTCCACGTTCAATTCCTGGTCAGGGCACATGCTTGGGTTGTGGGCTCGATCCCCAATGTTGGGTGTGCAGGAGACAGCCAATCAGAGTCTCTCTCTCTTTCTCTCTCTCTCTCTCTCTCTCCCTCCCTGCCTCCCTCCCTTTCCCTAATCCCCTTCTTCTCCCTTCCTCTCCCTTCCTCTCTGAAATCAATAAAAATATATATTTAAAAAATTAGCCTGCTATAATTGGTCAAGCTTTTTATTAAGTCACCCCTATTGACTTCTCAGGGCCAAACCAAATGATTTTGCTGGCCTTATATGGCCCATGGGCTGGACAGTCCCCACCCCTGCACTACATGTCATCAGAGAGTGTCACTACTTTCAGGGGGCTGTTTTTCATGGAATGAAGGCAGAATCCAAACTCTATAGCTGTCTCAGGCTTCATTCACGCAAAACTTCATGTATTCATTCAAAAGATATTTATTCAGCATCTCCTATGTGCTGGTACTTTCCTAGTTGCTGAATATACACTGGAGAGCAAAAAAGTCTAGTGCAGGGGACAGCTGTGCAAGAAGTAATCACACCAAAAGATGAAGGTCTCTAAAGAGAAGGAATTCAGTTCTGGGAGGGTGTATAAGAGAGATGCAGGTCAGTCAGCGTGGGTGGGGAGGTGTGTGTGTGGGAGTGGGGTAGGGGGGGAGGGTTTGAGGAAGGCTTCCAAAAGGAGAAACTTTTTTTAAAAAAGTATTTTTTAATTGATTTCAGAGAGAGTAAGGGAAAAGAGGGAGATAGAAATATCAATGATGAGAGAGAATCATTGATTGGCTGCCTCCTGCACACCCCCTACTGGGGATTGAGCCTGCAACCCGGGCTTGTGCCCTTAACTGGAATCGGACCTGGGACCCTTCAGTCCACAGGCCAACACTCTATCCATTGAGCCAAACCAGCTAGGGCCAGAAGGAGAGACGTTTGAGTGCTAGCCTGAAAGATAAGAACTTACTAGTGAAAGATGGTGCTGTAATTAGGTGGGGAAGGGGAGATGTGTGGTTCTCTTCCTATTTCTTTCTTAAAGTCCTGCTAAAATATGAGAGTGCCACTGCCTTAGAGTTGTCAGTCATTTACACTTGAGTATGAGTGAGATTTTGAATTTTTTCTTGAAAAAATAGTGTTGAAGGAGAATAAAGATAAGATCTGGGAGCACTGAATATTTTGGGGAACATTATGAAAAGGCAGATCAGGGGATTTGGGCAGAAAAGGAAAGCAAGGGCTTTGAGACTCTGCTGGTTTTCAATCGGCAGCAGCATCTCCTGCCCTCCCTCCCTCTCTCCCCTAGGCCGTTGAAGCTGGTGAGAAGAAGCTTGGCTTGGAGCCACCCGCACCCAGGGTCTGCCTTTCCTGAAGCCAGAGGTGACAACTGCCTGTGCAGTATGATATAAAACCCTCCTCTCTGCCCTGCCCACTGCCAACACACCAGTGGTCACTGCCTGACCACCGCCCCGCCCCCCCGCCACTCTCCTCCCCCATTAGCATCTCAGAGCCTAGGCAGCTCAGTTCTCTTTCTGGCTCTCCTGACCTTGGGCACGTCCCTTCCTTTCTTGGACACTAGGAGGGGGTTGCACTAAACTCCTCTGAGGTCCCTGCAGGCCTAGCTGTCTATTTGTTTCTTCCTAACTCACTTATTGCTCTTCTAAGGTAGAAATGTAAAGGTGGTGATCTGGAGAACCCCCAAGAGGGCTGGGGGACACCTGGGCACCTGGAGTGTGAGCTGGGCCCCTTCCTCCATCCTCTGGATGGCAGAGGTTGTGGACTAGGAGTCGGGAGGGAGAAGGACACTGGAAGAGGCCTTCAGCCCCTTGCGGCCCTTTAAATGCTGCCAGAATGACTCCTGCTCCCCAGATTGCTTCCTGCGGCTGTCAGACACGCGTCAAGGTCAGGGGTGTGCATCTGCCCCAGACACAGCAATAATGGCTTCTAATGGACTGTAAACAGGTGAAGTTTGCTGCAAAGATGCTGCTGCTGCTGCTGCTGGAACAATAAAAGCTCCTTCCTCCTTAACCCTCTCCTGGATTTTGATCGCACCATGACTGCACTGTCTCCTAACAGCGCCTTCTTCAAAGACTTTCTTGTCTGGCAGCCATCTCGTCCACCCTTAAAAACAGGTTAAGAGGAAGGGTATAATCCTGTCCG
>NW_006291383.1:4357048-4357719 GCF_000327345.1 Myotis davidii | reverse complement strand
TTGCCTGCGGTCCCAGTTATGATGTGGTATAGTTGAGACTAGAACTTAAGGCTTGTCTGGTCTTATAGCCCAAGCTGCTTTGAGACCCTACTATATTCTGTCTGTGGCTCACTGATGATTTGCATTGGTCTTTGCTAGGAGCTTCAAGAGACAGAAAGAGTGACTTTGAAGCCCAGAGTTCTAGACGGCAAAGTGAAGGCCACTGAATCAGAGCAACCTGAGTTCAAATCCTGATCTGCCTTTTCCTTGCTGTGTGACCTTGGGCTTATTAACTAATCTCTCTGAGCCTTGGTTTGCTCATTTCTTACACGAGCAATAGGATGCTTGTAAGGCATGAAGGAAATTATGTGCATGGAATGCCTGGCACAGAGGTCTTCTACCCCAGCTTGAATAACACTGGGATGCCTGGGGCTGCCAGATGAAAAGCAGGGACCCAGGATCCAAAAGCCACCGCTCCTTTAGGGATCCTCAAGGACATCATGTGCCAAGGTCATCATGTGCTAGGGAGGCAGAGAATAGCCCTCCTCCCCCTCCCTCCAGCCCTGGGCTGGAGGTCAGGAGCGAAGACAGCGAGGACCATAAATAAGGCCAACGAGGAAGCAGCAATTTGGCTGCCATTTCCCGTCACGCTGCTACCTTTAGTGCCTCCATGTCACAGCTGAGGTTGGGGG
>NW_006291383.1:4353779-4357015 GCF_000327345.1 Myotis davidii | reverse complement strand
GCTCCTTCCATGGGCTGTTTTTTTTCTGAGCCTGTTAGAGGATCAGGAGACAGGAAGGTGAAGGAAGTGAGGGCAAGGCAAGTTGAGGAGAAGGGAGCGGGACCTCACCCTGGGCCCACCTACCCGCTGCCCAGCTTCTCCCCCACCCTACCCCTCCATGCTGCCCTTTACCCCCACACGAAGAGCTGTCTCCTCTTGGATCACCTTCTCCCAGTAGACCCCAGAAGAGGGGCCTCTCCTTTGGACACCCACGTGCCCATGCTGTCATCCCCCACTTAATTTCTCTCAATAGCCCTTTTCATCATCGATCCTTTATTTACTTATTTTATATTGCCTATTTCTCCCCAGCAGATGTCTCCTCTCATCAGATTCCCTGATGCAGAGGTTTTTGCATTTTACTCACTGCTCTATTCCCAACACGTAGATTAATGCCCAGCACATACTAGGTGCTCAATAAAGTACAGAGTGTGTTTATGACTCAGCCACTCTGTTATCTCACACTTCATTCAAAACACATGGATTCAATAAATGATCCTACCAGTTCTGAGTATAGGGTTAAGTGCTAGTGAAATCTAAATGAACCACACAGGACCCCCACTCTCTTAAAGTTGGGGGGGGGTACTCACAGCAAAATGGTACAGTAGAGGAGTTACGATTACTGTGTCTGGAGTCAGAATGCCTGGGCCTGCCTGGTGTCTGACTTTAGGAGAATTTCTTATACCTCTGAGCCTCAGTTTCTTCATCCGTAAAGTGGGGGTGGTCAAAGGTGTTGTAAGGAGTCAAAAAGAGTACTAGGAGTGCTCTGCGAATGAGGGCCATTGATCTGTGATTACTAGTATGTGTGCTCGCATGGAGGAGGAAACCACGTGATGAGGGTCTGCTGGGAAGAAGCAAGTAATCCTGACATGGAAGTTCAGGGGCACAGTCTCAGAGGAGGCAGCATGTGAGCAGAGCCTCCAGGAGCCCAGTGTCCCGGTGGAGGAAAGAGCAAGAGCAAAGGCAGAGGTGTAGGAGGAGCTGCGGGCTCCTGGTGTGTGTGTGTGTGTGTGTGTGTGTGTGTGAAGGGAGAGGAGGTAAGATCAAGGGATCTTTCAATGCTGAGGGGAGGGTTTGGACTCTGTTCCAGGGCGGTGAGAGCCACTGAAGGGGTTTGAGCAAGGCGGGGCATGACCAACTCTGGGATTTAAAATGTCCAAGGTAGCCTGGATGGGGTTGAGGGGACAGAAGGCAGAGAGGGCTACTGAAAGGGGCTTGATATTCCCAGGCAGGAGATTCTTAAGCTTAGACAGAATGTCAGGAGGCAGCTGGGGGCTGGCAGTGGCACCCAGATCCAGACTCCTCGCTGATGGGCATAGGCCACCTCCACACCCATCCTGGTGCCCACTCCTGACCCCAAGAGGATACCAGGGAAAGGGAGAGAAACCCTGGAGCCTTTGTCCCCTGCCTCCTCCTCTAATACCTCTGGCCCTCAGATACCCCAGTCATCCACTCAGCCTGGTGGTGGAAATCCAGCTCCTTCACCTGCCAGAGGTGTGCCCTGGGGCAGTCACCTTGTCCTTCTGGGTATGCTCCTTTACCTGAAAAAATGGGAAAGGCGGAGAAGAGAATATCCCATGATTCCCTGCACTTGCAGGGGGGTGAGTGGGACAGGGAGGGGGGAATGGCCCTCTCCTGGCAGAATGTGAATTCCATGTGAAGCCTTCAGAAGGAGCCAGGACACCCTGGGGGCTCAGTCAGCACCCTCCCTTTCTCCCCCTCCCTCCTTTCCTTAGCACTCGAGCAGATCTGCTTAGCACGCTATGCTCTGGAATAGCTGGCTGATGAGAGTACTATCATCTGGACAGGACTTGGCAGTTCACACAGCACCTCCAATCCTGTTCTCTCACTGGATGCTCCCGATTAGAGGAATTATGAGCTCCCTTGTATGGATGAGGAAGCAAGTCCAGAGAAGTTAAGCCACTTTCCTGAGGTCACACAGGACTCAAACCCAGGATGATCTGGTCCAAACCCCAAGTGTTTCCCCTTCAGCCTTTCCACCTCCCCAAGCATGTGGATTTCCTGAAGGCAGGACCCATCTTTGATGACTTGATTCTTCAAAGTATCTCCTCCCAAGGGTGTGTGTGAACCGAGAGAAGATGCCACCAGGGATTTCTTGATACCTGCTATGTGCCCCATTCCTTATGTCTCTTCTCTCTAATCTCCGTGATGGACTCTGTGAGCTGGGACTTGTTGTCTCCAAGTTACAGATGCAGAAACCAAGGCTCAAAGACATGCCAGCTCCAGAGGGGCAGAGCTGAGATTCAAGCCTACAGCTGTCTGAATACATGGGCCAAGCTCTCTCATGTTGGGAGGCTGGTGGTCCAGCTGGCAGGGGTGCCATGGTCATCAGGGGGGAAAGGCAGGGCAGGGACAAGCTACACAGGCTTTGTCTGGGTCAGGTCTCTGGCTGGGGTTAGGCTCCGCCCAGCCCAGTGCCCTTGGGTCATGGCCCAGTTGGCTTCAACCCTCTGTTCCTGGAGCCCCTCCTCCACAAGCCTCCTCACCAGACTTCCTTTGACTCCTCTAAGCCCCAGGAGGGCCCTCTGGGCAGCCGACGGGGCTGTTGGACTTCGCGGCCCTTCCCAGGAACCAGGAGTGAGGCTTGGGGACAAAGTCCCATCAGGAGCCAGGCCCCATCCAGCAGCCGCCAAACCAGTGCTCTTTCAATCCTGACCCAAAACTCCCAGCGCTGCACACTTGGCCCCACTGACTCCTCCCAGGGCCAACGGGACAGAGAGGTGGGGCAGAAAGTACCTAGCACCTGATTCAGGCAGCCTGGTTCAAGTCCACCCTCATCACCTCCTCTCGAGGGCCTTTGGAGAAGCCACTTTACCTGCCTGAGTTCTCATTTCTTACTCAGCTGTTATATGGGGCGAATCCATACAAGGGTAGTCCTATCCCCATTTTACAGATTGGGACACTGAGACTCAGAAGAGAGAAGTGTGATGGAAGCAGGCAGTCTGGTTCCAGGGGCTGAAATGCTCCTGATACCTATCTTAAAACCAAGTGTAATGGAAACCTCATGCCTGTGGAGTTGGACCAACCTGTGTTTTCATCTCAGCTTCACAGCTTATTAGTCCTGTGGTCCCGGGCAAGTCACCCTCCCTCTCTGAGCCTCAATTCTTCACCCATAAGGGGTGAAATATTGCAAAAACAATAAGAATATGTGTAAAAGTACCAGGCACATAGGTGCCAAG
>NW_006291383.1:4346768-4352858 GCF_000327345.1 Myotis davidii | reverse complement strand
GAGTGCCAGGGAAGGTGACTGGGGGCTGCAGAGGTGAGGGCGGGCGGGCGGGAGCAGCAGGGTCCAGCCCTGGCCCTGGCTGCTGAGGCCCAGCACAGACCATCCATCTCCGTCTCAGCCTGCACACCTCCCTCAAAATCACCAGATCTACCTGCACTCCTGCCCATACTCCTCTTCTTCCCCTGGAATGCTCTCCCCAGCTCAGTCTTTAGAAATCATACTACTTCTTTGAAGGCTTAACTCCGGTGCTCCCTCCTCCATGCAGCCCTTCTTGATTCTTTGTTCCCAGTGCCCTTGGGTCATGGCCCAGTTGGCTTCAACCCTCTGTTCCTGGAGCCCCTCCTCCACAAGCCTCCTCACCAGACTTCCTTTGACTCCTCTAAGCCCCAGGAGGGCCCTCTGGGCAGCCGACGGGGCTGTTGGACTTCGCGGCCCTTCCCAGGAACCAGGAGTGAGGCTTGGGGACAAAGTCCCATCAGGAGCCAGGCCCCATCCAGCAGCCGCCAAACCAGTGCTCTTTCAATCCTGACCCAAAACTCCCAGCGCTGCACACTTGGCCCCACTGACTCCTCCCAGGGCCAACGGGACAGAGAGGTGGGGCAGAAAGTACCTAGCACCTGATTCAGGCAGCCTGGTTCAAGTCCACCCTCATCACCTCCTCTCGAGGGCCTTTGGAGAAGCCACTTTACCTGCCTGAGTTCTCATTTCTTACTCAGCTGTTATATGGGGCGAATCCATACAAGGGTAGTCCTATCCCCATTTTACAGATTGGGACACTGAGACTCAGAAGAGAGAAGTGTGATGGAAGCAGGCAGTCTGGTTCCAGGGGCTGAAATGCTCCTGATACCTATCTTAAAACCAAGTGTAATGGAAACCTCATGCCTGTGGAGTTGGACCAACCTGTGTTTTCATCTCAGCTTCACAGCTTATTAGTCCTGTGGTCCCGGGCAAGTCACCCTCCCTCTCTGAGCCTCAATTCTTCACCCATAAGGGGTGAAATATTGCAAAAACAATAAGAATATGTGTAAAAGTACCAGGCACATAGGTGCCCAGTGAAGTGGCTCCAGTTACTGTTCCTCCGCCTATAAAATTAGGAGGTGGCCCCCGAAGACCTCATGAGAGCTGTTGAGGTGGTGGAGCTGCTCAGGTGTCCGCAAGCTACACTGGGCAGGCTTCCCGCTTCGTCTCCAAATGGGCCAGGAACCTGCAAGGTGGGAGCAGCTTGGGGGTGGTCTGCAGGAGGGGATCCATGAGAGGTGAGAGGTAAGCCAGGAGTTCCAATTTGCTCCTTGAGGTGCTATTCTTTGGTGCCTCTGGAAGCCCTGGGGAAGCTGGGTCCCACATCCCGTGCATGGAGCTTTATCTGACTGTGAAAGTGGCAGAAGGATCCAGAGCCTTTCTCAGTGGATTAGACCCAAGTGTCAGCTGCTGCACTTCGGCTTGATGGAGGTCATGAGGAAGACTGACCTGCACCTGGGGGAGACTGAGGCTATTGGCTTAGAAGATGAAGCAAAGGCAGAGGCCAGGCTTCTCATGGCAGGAGGGATCCGGTAGGACTGAGTCAGTCTGGGAAGGTGTATGAGTTGGATTTGGTGCACCAGATCTGTCTGAGTCGGGAATTTAAGCAAAGTGGCCAGAGCTGAAGTTAGATAGGAGGGTAGGAGCCAAAGCCTAGAGGCCTCATTAACTGACTGGAGACAGGGGACTTGATCAGTGGGGCAATGGGGAGTTATGGGAGCACTCTTAATGTCTGGCAGGATGGCCAGCACCAAGAGCAACTCGGGACAAGCTGGATCCCATTGGCAGAAGTGGGCCCAGAGACCTCTGATGGGAAGCGTGCAGGACTGCCCTACCACCCGGCCCAGCTCCCTGCCCCCAGGCCCAGCAATGATGGCTGCAGTGCACATCCTTCAGCGTGACATTGGAGCATCACTGGAGGAGTGGAGGGTGACGGAGCGCCATCCCGGGCGGTAATGGCTCCAGCGCCGGGAGGAAAATGACATAAATAATATCCCATTAGAGGTGCCGAGCTGCTCTGCTGAGTGCCTTGTTTTGTTGGCAACATTATGGGCTTCATAAACAGACTCATCTATTTTCCAGTCCTTGCTCTGGCTGAGGTGAGGTGGTGGGGGTGGGGGTGAGTGCCAGGGAAGGTGACTGGGCAGAGGTGAGATCTCCGTCTCAGCCTGCACACCTCCCTCAAAATCACCAGATCTACCTGCACTCCTGCCCATACTCCTCTTCTTCCCCTGGAATGCTCTCCCCAGCTCAGTCTTTAGAAATCATACTACTTCTTTGAAGGCTTAACTCCGGTGCTCCCTCCTCCATGCAGCCCTTCTTGATTCTTTGTTCTTATGTGACCTCAGGGCTCCCTTAGCTCCTGGCAAGGCAGCCTGGCATGCTGGAAGAAACCCTGGGGACAGGTCAATCTGGTTTTAAATCCTGACCCTGCCACTTACAATCCTGATAACCTTAGTTAAGTCCTCTAACTTCTCTGAGCTTCGGTTTCCTCTTGTGGGAGGTGGAAATAATATAGGCTTGTTAAGAGAGAGAGAGAGATCTTTTAGGCTTGTAGATATCTTTTAGATTTCCATAAATAATTGCTTTTCCTTTCTCCTTTGCTCTGTGTAGAGACATTTGAGTTCTCTTCTCCCCAAAGGGACAGTGTATTTTCCTGTCTCTTCTCCTCCTGGAGTCTGGCCTTGCCCTTTTTGCATAGCAGGTCTTCGGGGCAGCTGTGAGGGTGTAGGAGAGGAGCTCTAGGCCAGGAATGTGGGCTCTGGGTCTGGTCCCCGCCAGAACACTGGTGAGCTCTGTGACCTTGGGAATGTCCCTTCTCCTCTCTGGGTCTTTCTCCAAGTGTAAAACCAAAGGACATGGTGGTCCCTTTCAGCTCCCACTTCTGGGATCCTAGCACCTCATCCCTCCCCACCTGTCAGGAGATGGGGTCAGAGAGAATCAGGGTAGAATCCTGTTGTGGTGTGTGGCATTGAACCAGGACTAAACATCTCTGAGTCTCTGTTTCTTTTCCTGCAAAATGGAGACAACAGAGCCCACTTTGCAAGGCTGGTGTGAAACTTTAAAGAAATCATTAATTCGGTGGTATTTACTGAGCAGCTATTATGAGTCAGGCACTGTTCAAGATGCTGGTGAGCAAGACAATGATCCCTTCCCCCTCACAGAGCTCACATGTTAGTGGAAGAGACAGGGACAAAAACCAACCATCTTGTAAATAACTGTATAATTACCAATTGTGATACATGTTATAATGAAGAAGAAAAAAGAACTAGGGGGACCTGACCTAGTTAGTGCTCCTGGTTAGGGAGGGCTTCCCAGAGGAGGTGACGCATGAGCTGAGATCTTGTGCTGGTTATCTACACTACCTAACCAATGAGCCCAGTGGCTAAATCAACAGCAATGTTTCTGTCGTTGCTCATGGTTTCTGTGGATCAGGAGTTCTGGAAGGGCCCTGCTGAGCAGTTCTGGTTCAGGGCCCCTCGCGAGGCCTCAGTCAGATGGTGGCTGGGGCTGGAGCAGCTGGGGGGCTGCGGGTATATGTTTCCCTCTCTGCATGTAATCTTGGGTCTTCTCCATGTGGTTTCCTGCATAGGCTAACTTGGGCTTCCTCAGAGCATGGTGTCCTCTGGACAGTCATGCTGCTTACATGGTTGCTCAGGGCTCTGGAGCCAGTGTCCTTGACCTCAACTCAGATGTATCCCAGTATCACTTCCACTGCATCCTATTCATTATAAGCAAGTCGTAGGCCCACCCCAAATCAAGGGGAGGAGTATCAGGATCATATCTTATTAAGAACAGGTAGGATGAAAGATTTTGTGGTGATAACCTTTGGAAAATACAATCTGTCATAGATCCAAAGGGTGAATAGGAATTAAATGGGAAGAGGGTTCTAAGCAGAGGGACAGCTGGTGCAAAGACCCTGGGGTGAATTTACGACTTAGTATTGCGGAAGCATTCAGGGACACAGTGGTAAATAAGGCAGAAACCCATGACCTTTGGAAGCATACATTCCAGTGGGGACGACAGACAGTATCTAAATGCACAAATAAATTAACAACATAATTTTGGATTGGAAAGTGTTGGGAATGGCATATATTGGGTGCTATGATCGTGTGAGATTGTAGTCTGAGGTATTATTTCAGGCTTGGAAGACCTCTCAGAGGAGGTGAAAACTGAGCTGAGATCTGTACATGACAAGGAGTTGGCCAATTATGCAAAGAACAGGGGAAAGAGCTTACTCATCAGAGGGAACAGCATGTGCAAAGACCAAGAGGTGGGAAAGGACTTGGCAGTGTGCTTGGAACTGGGTAAGTTGGTGAGCAGGTGTGACATGGTGATGGACAGGGAAGGAGAGGCCAGAATTTGCAGAGCTCAGGAAAGCGGTTTGGATTTATTTCTAAGTGTGTCAGGGATCCACTGCGATATGATCTGATTCTGTAACAAAGATCCCTCTGGCTGGCATGTGTAGAAAGAAGCATCTGGGTCAGAAAAGGAAGCAGGCAATCCAGGCAAGAGATGATGGTGGCCTGAACCAGGATGGTCACAGTGGAAACAGACAGGATAACAACAGATTGGGAGGCAGAACTAATCAAACCTAGTGAGTAGGTGTGGAGTAAGAGGAGGAGAAATAGGATGTCCTTTAGGTTTCTGGCAAAGCGTAATCTCATTTTACAGCCCAGAGAGGTTCAGTAATTAGCCCACATCACACAGCACATCCATGGTATCACCAGAAACAAAAGCCACCCATCATGCTCAGAATTTAGTGTCATCCTCTGAGCCAATTCTGGGCCTGGGTTGCTCTGTCAGGGGGTTCTTGGACCTCCTCTCTGTGTCTTTCCTACCCCCACCCCTCCCATTACCTCCTCTCTCTCCTCCTGGGATGCTGGTGGCTCTGGCTTACACAGGCCCAGTAGGTGTGCCTTGCCAAGCTGTCGCCATGATGAACAGCCTCCCTTGGCCGAGCAGATAAAGGTACACACACAGGTCAAGGGGGGCCCATGTAACCCATCCATCAGTCTGGGGAGCAGGCGGAGGGCTGGCACACCCTTGTGCCTGTTATCTGCCACAAATGTGTTTTTCCCCAAGGTTAACAGGAAGACTGGCGGCCAGGCTCCTGACATCAGCTGGGCTGGTGCTTGCAGGAGCCAGCCAGGCCTCCCTCCCTTCCTTCCTTAGCCTCTGAGGGCTTCTTCCAGCCGTTCCCAGGAGAAAGGCCCAGCCTCCTGGGTGTGGAGACACTCAGAGCCCCAGAACGGCAGACGTTTTAATCCTTGGCACTGAATCTTTGAAACTTAGATGTACAGTGTCCTCAATTCCTTTAGGCGGGATTGTGCAGTGGTTAAATACATGGACTCTGGACCCTGACTAGCCTTGGGTTCAAGTCCCAGTCTTGCCATTTATTAGCTGTGTGATCTAAGGCAAGTTATTTAACATGCCTCATTAAGATGATAATACGAGTGTCTATAACAGGGTTGGTTGTGGGATTAAAGGAGCTCCTCTTTGTAAAGTGCTTAGAACTTAATACATTGCTCAAGCTAGTAGAGATAAAGAGTTCTTAAAGACACAGAGTCTTAAATTCTGAGTCTTAGAAACACAGAACCTTAAAACCTTTGAATCTTTTTAAGTTCATTGATTTTCAGGATCTTGCTATTTTATATTATTGCTATAGTCACACCTATAGTGGGAGTGTTGAGAGGTGGCTTAAAGGGACTAACTCTCATTATTTCCATCACCTCTTTCTTCTTTTTTTCACGTGGACAATTGATAGTTTCTGAGTCTTTTGTAAAGTGTCTGCGAATAGTGTCAAGCCACCTTTCCAACCAGTTTGTTGCACACATAGAAATTCTTGAGCATCCACTGCCTAGCACTTCACAGTCTCTATTTATTTGTTTATCCACCCATCAATCTATCCACACATCAATCCATCCAGCCCCTCATCCATTTACCCATCCACTCTACCATCGATCCATCCATCCTTCTATCTATCCATCTTCTCATCCAGACATTTATCCATACTCGGCATCCATCTATCCACCCATCCTTGCTCCCTCTCATACATCTATTCATATCTTC
>NW_006291383.1:4344668-4346703 GCF_000327345.1 Myotis davidii | reverse complement strand
CTGGAAACCTTCTTTCCTTCCTTCCTTCCTTCCTTCCACAAGCACTTATGGCACTTTTCTTTATTTTGTGCTACATGTCTGGCACTGGAGGCACCGAGATTTCTACAACTCATAAAGAGATCATTTTGATGCAATGTGTAGGACCAAGACATGCCCTATATATTGGGAGCTCAAAGAGAGGCTGCCTATGACCATCTGAGAAGGTTTCCAGGAGGAGGTGATACCTGAGTTGAATCTGAAAAGGTGAGAAGTTAGCAGGAAGGGCATGGGTATTCTAAGAACCAGCCTTGGCCCTGACTCCTTGGGGTGAGAGCTCACCGTAGGCCCAGGAGGGAGGCAGATGTGAGCTGAGATGCTCTGGCCCCCAGTGGTTACTCCCCTATTGTGTTAGGAGGTTGTAGTCCACACAAGAAGCAAGGAGCTGGGAGTCAGATAATCCTGGAAGCAAGCCCAGCCCCCTCACTTGCATGACCTTGAGTAACTCACTCCCCCTCTCTGCACTTTAGCTCTCTCATTGGCAAATTGGTGATAGCAAAGCTTAGCTCACTGGGCGGATGATGGATGAGGAAGTAATCTGTAAACTGTCAAGTGCTGTGTATACTGTAAAGCCCGGTGTATATGCAACATGTTAACTGCATGTCTTAGCTCAGGGCCCAGCTCACAACAGGGGCAGAAAGAATTGCAGAACCAAATTATTCTGCCACCATATGTGTTCTGTTCCTCAGGCTCTTGACATTGTTTGGATCTTCCTAAGGTCCCTTATTAAAATGCCAACACCTTGAGAAGTGTTAATCCTTATTAGCTAATACCTTAGCTGGTGCTGGCACTTTCATAACAGTTAACACCTCTAGTTAGCAGCTAACTCCTTATAGCAGGAATCACCCAACATTCCGCTATAAGGAGCAGCTTCAGAAACGGGCCAAGGGGAGCTTCTAGTGGTTTTGGGGTCCTAGGGGGAGAAGTTGGAGGCTCTGCAAGGAGAGAAGATTGTCTAGGAGGGACACCCCTGACACAGCTATTTGGCCACACGACAATTCCATAGCCTCTCCCTTAAACTGTCCCCCAGATAGCAGTGCCCTGAGCCATCTCTGCCTCCTTCCCTTTCTGAGAGGCTTTGGACAAACTACCTACCCATTGGGAGCCTCAGTTTCCTCTTCTATTAAATGGGCCATTCAACCATACCTTTGGGGGGTCTCTATGCCTAATACCAGGCTTTTTAAATTTGCAGTGTATTTGTAGGTGGTACATAAACATTTTTTCATTTTAATAGTGATGGATTTGTATCAGTCAGCATAAAGAAAGTTATGCTGTAACAAATGACCCTCCCCCACATCTCTATGGCTTTTAACAATTTAGGTGTTTGTTTTGCTCATGCTGCATGTCAGTCTGGGTCTGCTTTGTTTCATCATTCTGAGAACCAAGCTAAAGGGGCAGCTACTGCCTATAATGCTCCTGGTTACATGGTACTGGGAAAAGAACGATGGTAGAACCACATGATGGCTCTTAAAGCTTCCATTCAGAGGTGGCACACAACAGTTCTGCTCACATTTCATTGGCCAAATCAAATCACATGGCCAAATTTGTAGGCAGTAAGGCAGGAAGTATAATCATTTGCAGGGAGGCACCTGGTAAGAGGTGCAGGGAGTATTTTTGAATATTAATACAATCTAGTACAGTACTTATTTTAAGGTGTATTCCAAAATACACAGCTATGCATATATATACACTGAGTGGCCAGATTATTATGACCACCCCACCAGTACTTCGTTGGGCCACCTTTTGCCTTCAGTACTGCGGCGATTCTTCTTGGCATTGACTCCTCAAGATGTTGAAAGGTGATGTGAGGACTCTGACACCCTGCCTGATGAATAGCACTGTCCAGTTCTGTGAGATTTTGATGGTTGTGGAACCAGCTGCCTGATGGCTCTTTTAACTTCATCCCACAAATGCTCAATTGGATTGAGATCTGGTGATTGTGGGGGCCACCTAAGCAAGGTAAAGTCTCCCTCATGTTCTTGAAACCACTCCTGCACAA
>NW_006291383.1:4326508-4344249 GCF_000327345.1 Myotis davidii | reverse complement strand
CGCTACCCCTTTGGGGGTTGAATGACCCTTTCACAGGGGTTGCCTAAGACCGTCGGAAAACACACATATAATTACATATTGTTTTGTGATTAATCACTATACTTTAATTATGTTCAATTTGTAACAATGAAATTGGGGGTCACCACAACATGAGGAACTGTATTAAAGGGTTGCAGCATTAGGAAGGTTGAGAACCACTGTACTACAGGCTCGGTGCACGGATTCGTGCACCAGTGGAGTCCCTCGGCCTGGCCTGTGGACATCCCCCACGGGGTCCTGGATTACGAGAGGGTGCAGGCCAGGCTGAGGGACCCCACTGGGACTGCGGGAGGTGTCCACGGCATGCCGGGCCCGTCTCACCCAGTCAGTTGGACCCCAGCAGCAAGCTAACCTACAGATGGGAGTGTCTGTCCCCTTGTGGTCAGTGTGCATCATAGCGACTGGTCGAACGGTTGAACAAACAGTTGGACACTTAGCATATTAGGCTTTTATTATATAGGATATATAGAGAATGATAAAGCAAATGGGGCAAAATGTATAAAACTGGTGAATCTGGGTAAAAGGGTATATAGTTATTCTTTGCAACTTTCCTAAATAGTTTGAAATCATATTAAAATAATAAGTTCTAGCTCTGGCTGGTGTTTCACAGTAGTTAGAACTTTGGCCTGCACACCGAAGGGTTACAGGTTAGATTCCTGGTCAAGGGCACATACCTGGATTATAGGTTCTATCCCTGGCCCTGGCCAGATTGTGTGGGGGTGGCAACCAAACAATGTGTCTCTCTTACATGGATATTTCTCCCTCCCTCCCTCCCTTCCTTCCACTCTCTAAAAATCAATGAGCAAATTGTCTTTGGGTGAGGATTCACACATAAAAAATTAAGTTCAATGATATGTTGATATATATATGATATATTTTTATATATGGAACTTACATATATATCAGATCAAATCGTGATACCATATTTACTTAAGGTGAGACAGAGAGGATAAAAACTAACTGAGCTAATTTAAAGTAAATGAGCTTGGCTAGTGTGGCTCAGTGGTTGAGCATAGACCAGCCGTGGGCAAACTACGGCCTGTGGCCGGATCTGGCCCGTTTGAAATGAATAAAACTAAAAAAAAAAAAAAAAAAAAGACCGTACCTTTTTATGTAATGATGTTTACTTTGAATTTATATTAGTTCACACAAACACTCCATCCATGCTTTTGTTCCGGCCCTCCAGTCCAGTTTAAGAACCCATTGTGGCCCTCGAGTCAAAAAGTTTGCCCACCCCTGGCATAGACCCATGAACAAGGAGGTCACAGTTCGATTTCTGGTCAGGGCACATGCCTGGGTTTGGGGCTCAATGCCCAGTAGGGGGCCTGCAGGAGGCAGTGATCAATGCTTCTCTCTCATCATGGATGTTTCTATCTCTCTTCCCTTCTCCCTTCCTCTCTTTGAAATCAATAAAGAAATATAAGGTCATAGAAACCAATTCTAACACAATGTGGGAGGGAACTGCACAAGAATGTGACAGGGATTATTGGGGTCAGCCTTGAGGCTGCCTACACTATAGGGTGCTACAGTATACTTTAGTGTGCACCTATGAAGATTCTGTAGACCAGTTTGAGAAAAGAAAAGAATAATCTATAGAGCATGCCAGTTATTAAAAAGTGCATAATTTATCCATTCATCCATCCATCCATCCATCCATCCATTCATTCATCAATCAACAAATATACATCATTTTCTGAGTTTAATTTAGGAAATATTTTTATCACTGGGATAAAAAGCCTTTGAAGTATGGCTGAATACATCCCTGAGATTCTGTCAAAGGCATGAATAGAATGGGGGAAACACTGAAGATGATATAAATTCCCACCTGGTGACTTTGAAGCATCCTTACCCAGGTAAGCAATGATGTGGTAGCTGCCTGAAGTACTGAAGATTTTCAAGCAAGTAAACAAACAAACAAACAAACAAAAATACCACCCACATATTAAATAAATAAATAAAGTAAATGCAATAATAGTACCTGGATATAACATTTGTGAAAGTAGGACTTGAAGGATGGACGTTTGGGAAACCCTTGGATGAAGTGTCTGGTGCTTCTCGCACTTCATCAGGGGGTCCTCTCACTGGCATCCCCCTTCTCATTCATTCATCCTACACCTAGTTATTGAGCACTGACTGTGTGCCACGCCCCAGCAAGGCACAAAGTCTACAGCAGTGGATGACACGTGGCAGCCACAGGCCCTCCCTGGAGTTCACAAACTCATGAAGGCTTCTTAGAAAGACACATGCAAGTGGCCAGGGAACCCAGCTGCCAGCTGCAGTTGTCTGCCCAGGAAGTGAATGGCTATCTAGTGGCTCACCATGGCCAGTCGGCGTCAGCGAGGACCTTGAATCTTGCAGTGCTGGGTTTTCTAACAAGGAACACGTGTCCTTAGGTCCATATGACAGTATGTGTGTGAGTATGGGGGTGGGGGGAGTCCATGGGCAGAGCCGCAGTGTAAGCACCTCACACCTCCCTGTAATGCTTATTTGATGCCAAGATTTGTTGTCATGGGGACTGGAGAACCTATTATTTTTATATTAGGAACAACAGAAGGACTGGGAAGGCACACAAGAGAACTTTTTAGGCTCATAAAAATGTTCATTGCCTGCTCAAGGTGATGGTTATATGGGTGTATAAATTTGTCAACACTCATTGAAATGTGCATTTAAAATGGGTACATCTTATCATTTGTAAGTTGTACCTCAATAAGGTTGATTTACAAAAAAATAAAAACCAAAAAACTAAAAAAAGCAGGGCAGTATGAAAATGATGCATTTATTTTGGAGAGGCTCAGAGAGGGCCAATTAACTGGCCCAAGGTCACACAGTTACTGAGGGGGAGGAGCAGGAAGTGAGACTCACATATGCTCAACTCCAGCACTGGTGCGGCTAACTACAGGTAATACATGTCATTTATTTACCCACACAAACAAAAGTGACTTCTGTTTTGAAAGGCACAAAACAGCACAAAATCTACCCCAGAAATAAAGATTTCAGGATCAGAAGAGTTGTAGCCCCCAAGTTCTATCTCTTTCTTCTTCTGCCACATGACACACACGATGCCCTAGGCCTTGGCTGTAGTTGACCTCTGGCCCCTTAAGGGCCTCCTTGGGACCTTCCATCTGTTCTGTCCTAATCAAGCCTTCCTTACCCTGAGCCTCTCTCCTGCTTCCTGCCCTTACCCTGGGTTCTTGAGATTCTGCCCACGTTGTCCTAGCCCAACTAGAAGTCCTCGTGTTCTCCTTGCTATTTATTCTTCCATAGTCTGGAAGGCTGGGAAGGAGCCTTTGATCTGGGTTTGAGGCAGGGACCCAGTTAGAGGGCTTACCTTTGACTCCTTTATAAGTGAAACAAGAAGGCTCAGAGAGGAATGGAACCTGCCTAAAGATCACAGTTTGCAGGGGTTAGAGCCTGTACCCACACTGTAGGCCTGATTCCTGATCCTGGTCCCTTACCCAGGAAGGCAGAAGGAGGCCAAGTCACAGGGCTGGGCATGGAGGTAGCTAGAGGGGGTGGAAAGTCCCCCCTAAGTTCTCCCCATTCCAGGACCAGCTCTGCTCTGTCAACGGCTGAGAAACCCCCAGCCCCCGGAGGGACGAGGCTGCCAGGCCCTCTTGCTGAGTGACTGCAGGCCACATTTTTCTTAATCTAAATTGAAAACTGCTCAAGTAGAAAAATCATTTTGTTGCTTCATCTCAGAAAGGAAGAGAGGAAGGGAGAAGGGAGGGGTTGGGTGGTGGTGGTGGGGCTTGGCTGTAGACAGAGAGGAAAGGCTGCTGACTACAGAGTGCTGAGTCCCTCCTTACCCCAAGCCTGGCATCAGCCCTGCCCTACCTGGCTGCCCCTGGCCTCAGGGCCCAGGCAGGTGGACCTGCCAGGCTGCTGACACAGTCAGTCAACCAATCTTGAGAGCCCTGAGTAGTGATATTTCAGCAGAGGCAGGAAGGGCGGGTAGGAGTTACCAGACAAAGGCAGGTGGAGAGGTCAGTGGGGAGAGTGGGGTAGGGTATCACCTTCCGGACAGAGGGAAGTAGTTATGGGTAGAACCTTAAACTAAGCTGATTGGGTTCAACTCCCAGCTCTGCTACTAAATAGCTATGTGATCTTGGACAAGCTGATTAACCTATCTGTACCTCAGTTTCCTCATTTTTAAACATAGGGTAATTGGAAGGATTAGGTAAGTTAATGTATGTAATATGCTTAGAATGGTGTCCAGCATACAATTTTTCACTAAACAAGTAAAAAGACCCAGCATGTGCAAAGGCCCTATGGCAGGGAGCTGCAAAATGAGCCATGGGAGAAAGATCTGTAAACACGCTTTCTCCTGGGTAAACACAAACCAGGTACACATGGCGGAAACCCACAGGGTGCAGCGGGAAAGGCACGTGTTAAAATCCTATGTCTGCCACGTAATCACAGCGAACACATGCCGGCACTTTATACCCCTCTCTCCCGGTCATTCCCACAACCTGGAGAAGTAGCCATGATTATTCCCTCTTTACAGATGGGCAGACTGAGGCCCAGAGAAGTCAAGTGACTAATCCAAAGTCATATAGTTGGGTGGAAGCCCAGGTTTGCTAACTTCAGAGCTAAAGTTCCTTCTCACTGTGCTCTGCTGCCTCATTTCTGAGACATGACAGAATAGAATCTGTGTCTGGGTTTGACTATTTGTGTGTTGGATCCTGGGCTAGGCATGTCCCACAGGAAGCAATTTATAAGATGCAGTCTAAGGAGTGTAGTCATATAATGTTTTGCCCAAACTGAATCACTTAGGACAGTGAAAGGGGCACTATTAATATTTACACTGGGACAGCATGTGTAAACAGGAACCATGGCTACCCCAAGCATAGGGGAAGGTGATTGAGAGCATGGAGCCTGCCAGGTTGGCGTGGCTCAGTGATGAGCATTGACCTATGAACCAGGAGGTTATGGTTCAATTCCTGGTCAGGGCATATGCCCAGATTGTGGGCTTGATCCCCAGTGTGGGGCATGGGATCAT
This sequence comes from Myotis davidii, assembly GCF_000327345.1. Taxonomy (NCBI): domain Eukaryota; kingdom Metazoa; phylum Chordata; class Mammalia; order Chiroptera; family Vespertilionidae; genus Myotis; species Myotis davidii. The sequence goes on along the minus strand of NW_006291383.1, from coordinate 4,339,211 downwards.
TGATGTTTCTATCTCTCTCCCTTTCCCTTCCTTTCTGAAATCAATAAAAATATTTTTTTTAAAAAAGAGCATGGAGCCCTGACTGGCTAAGTGCCCTTGAGCAAGTTACCTAAGTTCTCTGAACCGCAATTTCCTCATGTGAGGGTAATAATGCCTACCTCCTGGAGTTGTGAAGATTAAATTGGATAACGGATGACAGGAACTTAGCATAAGTGCCTGGCATGGACTACACCTTCAGTGACTGATAGACATTGTTATTGAATATGCAATCAACAAAATTCTCTCTGTGCTCTTTCAACCTATTTGTCCATCTCTCTGCTTCTCAGATTTTTTTTCCCTTCATTTCCTCTACCCCTTTCAAGATCCAGGTCTATTCTGAGTTGCTGTGTGTCCTTGGGCACATCCTTTTCCATCTCTGGGCCTGCTCTCCCCATCAGACTAGAATGCATCAACAAGGCTGCTGGGGGCCTCCTGCTCTCCTCTCTTCCTCCCTCACCTGGCCTCCCTGCCCCACCATCTATCCCCAGACTCATTTTACAGGTCAGTTCCCTTTAATTAGTGAGGCTCTGAGTCTTCTCCTTCAAAAAATGGAAACTGCAGGTCCATCAGAATCTCATTAACCTCTGTTTCCCCAGTGGCCCAGCTGGGGTCAGGCCTGTTTTAAAAAAGCCACCTCCCAGCAAGCCGGGGTCCAGGTCTGTCTGGGCTGGGTGTGGGTGGGAGATTCTGGTTTGCTGGTTCCAGGCAATATTCTGGTCACAGCCCCCAACCCTGCCAGCCCTCGCCACCTGGGGGTCAGAAAAGAGAGGGCGGTGTCTTCAACACTGTAATTTGAAAGCTTGCCAGGGGACTGAGGGACATCAGGATCAGAGGGAAATGGCTGACTTCAAACAAATTAATACTTGGCTTGTGGCTGGCAATTTTCTCTGCTTTCATGTCACCCAGATCTTCTTTTTTTCCCTTCTCCTTTGTCCTCCCTCCTTCCCCTCCCCCTTCTCCTCCTCCTCCTCTTCTTCTATCATCTTACTCGTGGAGGTAATGCAGTCCACCACTATCTCCTTTGTCATGGTCCTAATTTTTAGTCTGGGACTTGCCTGAGCCTGGCTCTGGGAAAGACCAGTGCTCACCCACTGGCCCTCCTCATGGGAGTGGCCACTCTGGAGGAGCTTGAGAGCAGCGTCTACCTGTGGGCACTGTCACCTACTTACTGTGGGGCTTTGGCAAGTTGCTTAGTCTCTGAGCCTCACTTTCCTCACCTATCTACATATACAAAAGGCTAATATGCTAAGTGTCCGACCGTCCGAACAGTCGCTATGACACGCACTGACCACCAGGGGGCAGATGCTCAATGCAGGAGCTGCCGAACAGCAGTGATTTGGCAACAGCGGTTCTCGGATGATGCACCCTGAAACCAGAGAGGAGGGAGCTCGATTCCTCACTGGGCTGTGTAATTCCACCTTAGGCCGTGGGTTATGTTGTTGCTGAGGCACTATCGGCCCTGAATCTAGTTTGCTGCATGCTTGCGTTTGTGTTCCACACCCTGTACGACAGCAACTTTGCCCTCTCCCACTCTGGGACCCCTTGGAGGATGTTGCAGGCCAGGCAGAGGGACCCCCACCTGCCGGAGGGACCTCACTCACTCTGAAGACTCCGGGGAGGGACCATGGGAAGTTGGCTCCAGGGCATGTCTGGCCCATCTCTCCCAGTCCCACCCCACTGGCCACCCTCTAATTAATTTCCTTTCAATGTGCACGAATCCATGCACCGGGGTCACTAGTTTGAGAATAAAATGAGATAATGTATTTAGTGCCTGACAACCACTTTGAAAAACACTGTGGCAGTTTCTATAACATTAAACCTGAACTTATCATATATTCCAATGGTCCAAATACTAACATGTATTTAAAAGAAATGAAAGCCTATGTCCACCAAAGCCTATGTTTATAACAGCACTATTCATAATTGCCCCAAACTGGAAACAACCCAAAGGTCCATTGACTGATGAATGGATAAATTAACTGTGGTACATCCATACACTGAAACACTACTTGGCAAGAAAAAGAAACAAACATTGATATCCACAACAACACGGATGAATCTCCAAAACGTTCTGCTATGTGAAAGAAACAGACTGAAAAGGCCAAATACTAAACGATTCCAACAAATGACAGCCTGGAAAGAGCCAAGTCACAGGCGGTGGGAGGGGGGGCTAGGTTGGGGGAGGGGAGTCAACTGCAAAAGGGCACAAGGCAATTTTGGGAGATGATGGAAATGTTCTATATATCTCAAAACCCATTCAACTGTATACTTCAAAAGAGGTATTTTATTGTATGGGAATTATATCTCAATAAACCTTACTTTAAAAGTAATGTTAGCCAATAAAAATGTTAGCTAATTTAAAATTTATTATTTTCTTTTACTAAGGTATGGCACACAAATAGTGTAGTACACCGTAAAGGGCATCAATCGCATGTGGACATCCCGGTGAGTTTTCATATTTTTGCACATCTCATCCAGATCAAGATAGGGGTCCTGCAGCTCCAAGATCACGACCCTCAAAGTTAACCATTATTTCCACTTCCGTGACTACTGGTTGGTTTTGTGAGATATTTGGATCTTGCACAGATGGAACTTTGGCATATATAATCTTTTATGTTTGGCTCATAACTAGTTATTGAAGTCATCTTTTAAAAAACACAGATTAGATCACCTTATCTCTTGATTCAAAGCTTTCCATTGTCTTTCCAATAAATGTCAACTAAAATCCCAAACCCTTACCCTGCCCACCAGGCTGTGCACAGTCCCACCCCCATGAATCCCACTCCCTCACTTGTCCTCACTAGCCTCCCTTCATTTCTGTGGCTCTTTGCAGCGGCTCTTTGCAGCGGGAGGGTCTCTTCCCTCTTGGATTCCTCTGCCTAGATTAGAATGTCCTGCAGGCCTGACGCCTTTCATCCTTCAAGTCTCTGCCTCTGAATCCTCTCTTTTGAGAGGCCATCCCCATGCCCCTGCCCCACCATTTGTTTACATCTCTGTGCCTGTTGGCCTCTGTACAACCCTCATCCTGGTTTGTAATTGTTTGTCTGGGGGTTGGTCTTTATCCCTGCTTAGTCTGAGACTTTCTGCCAGGGCAGGTCTGGAACTAATCTGTGTGCCCTAGGTGGCCGGTCCTGCACATGGCACATGTATCTGCTTAATACGTGTTGGCTGAGTCAATACCCAGACATTAGTTTCCAATTTAGAAGTCGGTTTGTCACACACCCTCATGTATTCCTCACAGTAACTTGGCAGGGGCAGCGGGCGTCCTCAGCCCCTCGCCACCTCAAGAGCTTGGAGAAGTTAATCTGGTTGCCCAGGTGACAGAGCAAGTCCTGACAAAGCGGGAGTCTGTCACCACCTCCTTGCCCCTTTCCCACCTCCCTGGGCCAGCGAGTCTGCCCTTGACTCCTACCCATCTTGTTGCTATTATTGTTGTTAAATAAAAACGTGTCCAGTTTGAGAAAATTTTACTTAATATTTTAGAACTGCCACCCAGACTGAGCTGTAGAACAGCATCTTAGAATCCCCCGCATAGTGGGCCCCTTCCCAGTCAATGCCACCTCCTCCAAAGGGTAGCCATTATCCTCATTTCTATCCTCATCGTTTGCCTGTTTTTGAACTTTATATAAATGGGCTCATTCAGTATGACCTCTTGTGTCTGATTTCTCTCATTCAACATGTTCTTGCATGTAGCAGTTGCTTACTTTTTTTTTATTGCCATAAAGTATTCCATTGTATGAATATATCATTGTTTGTTTATCCATTCTGTTGCTGGGCATCTGAGAAGTTTCCAGGTTTGGGGCTATGAATAAAGCCTCCATGAAAATTTCTTTGGTAGGTACAAGCATTTATTTTTTGTTGGGTATATATCTAGGACTGGAATAGCTGGGTTGCTTAGGCATGTGGTTAGCTTTCTTAGATATTGTCTAACAGTTTTACAAAATGATTGTATTTTGCACGTTATAGGAACCCAGCAGCTGGGAGGTTCAGCACTGACTCCCCTGCAGCCCCAGCCTTCCTGAGACTGAATCCTGCGCCACCAGCTCCATTAGCAATCGCAGCAGGGAAAGGGGGTCGCGCTGAGTGTCAGTGCGGGCCTTTCTGCTGGGAGGCTGGCTGGCTGGCGGAGCCCAGCAAAGGTTAGGCTGCCTTGCATTTTCCCCTCCAATGATCTCAGCTCTTAGGGGCAATTAGCCATCAGTGAAGCAGGCAGCTCGGAATACTAACCAGACCTGGCCTATTCTGGGGAGCATATTTTGTCCTCTAATGGGGCTGGGGCCTTGCAGATGGGGTGCCTGTGTGGAGATCCAGGGGAGGGGAACATCCTTGATTACTGTCCGCGCACATTTTGTTAATGTTCTGGGTCACCAGATGCTCTTTGGTGGGGAAATGGGCGCGGCATCTGGTGCCTCTCTGCTGTTGTATGCCTCCAGGGACAGGATTCTCATCACCACTCCTGGCTGCTGCTGGCTTCTTCAGGCAGCTCTGCTCATCACAGAGTACTTCTTGATTTATTGCAATGCTATTTGCAACAGCCCTAAACTGAAAATAAGCTAAAAGACTATTGGAAGGGGACTGATTAAGTAAATTATGTTATGTCCAATTAAATATATAATGGATACGCAGCAGCCTGAATATAATGCAGACATGTCAGGCCTTCCAACCTCACCTCTGCCAGCCTCTTCTTCTGTGCCTTCCACCCACCCTGGCTGATCTTCCCTACTTCCATGCCCTCAGCCTCATGATTGTTAGAGAGGAAAAAAAAGGCACATCAACTTCATGGGCACTGAGATGGGCACATCGCTCCTGTGTTATTCTTACAAATAATGCGTACCCTCAATCTCATCCTGAGATGATATCAAACAAACCCAAATTGATGGGCAGCCTGCAGATGAACTGACCAGTACTTCCAAAGTGTCCAGGTCATGAAAAGCCAGGAGAGGCTGAGAAATTATGACAGGTTGGAGGAGACCAAGGAGACGTGACAACCAGACACCATGTAGGATCCTGGATTAGATCCGGGAACAGAGAAAGGATGTGAGTGGAAAAAGAACAGGCGTAATTCAGATTTTATCTGAAGATTATTTGATAACATTGTGCCAATGTTAATTTCCTACCTTCAATAATTATTCTTTGATTATGTAACGTGTTGACATTAGGGGAAGCTGTGTGGGGAGCACATGTACTATTTTTGTAACTTTTCTGTACATTTAAAATTATTTCAAAATAAAAAAAATTTGAAAAACAAACAAATGATCGTTTAGATCAGAGCTCCTTAACCTTAGCTGTGCCAGGGACCTTTTGGGTGAGACCCATGGGCCCTTTCTCAGAATAATGGTTTTAAACATGTAAAAGATGCTTTCCAAGAAGACCAATTATATTGAAGTACAGTTACCAAAATATTTGGAAATTTCTGATATAGTAATATTTCAAGCTTTATTACCATATTCACTAACAAGATCTAGCAGCAGGTATAAAAACAGCATTGTAATTTCAAAGCAGTGATGAGCATTAACAGTATTTGAAGATACCTGAAACAATGGGATTTTGATATGAAAATATCTATGATCACTATCGATGGTGAAGTCACAGATACTGTTAATGCTACTGTGGCTTGTTGCCTGCATTCAAGTGGAAGGAATAAGAAATTTTAGTTAGAGGTTAGGAAAAATAAGGATGTAATTTTTTCACATTCAAATTCATGGACCCACTGAATTCTATTTGCAGTCTGGCAATATCTATTACATCCCTAATGTAAATATGTATTTATTGAACTGGAAAGAAGCTCATATTGGTAAAGGGGGAAAGAAGGTTATAAAGGAATATGTACAGTGGGATCCCACTTTTGTAAAATAAAAATGTGTGTGTGCATTATGTATTCATTCAACAAACATTCTGTGGTTAGCTACCTTGAGCCACACACTGGGAATCTATAATAATAAAAGCATAATATACTAATTAGAGCGGACGTCCTTCCAGACGTCCTTCCTGATGTCCTTCCTTCTGGACAAAGCCGCAGCGGGTGGGGGCTGGGGCCAAGGCCCTTGCACGAATTTTGTGCATCGGGCGTCTAGGATCACAATAAAAGATAGACGTGGTATTATTTTCCCAGAACAGGGTAGCTAGGAGCATTAATAAAGTGCAACAAAATGTTAAGTGGTTGTTTTCCCCGCCTTCTTCTTGCTTATCTGTATTTTCTAATTTTTCCAAGTAAACATGTATTGTGGGTGGAAAAAAATTTTAAACAAAGAAAATTTATTTTCATCCCAAGCTGAACCCTGTCTGTAGGTAACACATTCCACTGTCCCTGGATCTGTTTTCTTATGTCCCACAAAACTCAGTCCCACCTCAGTGCCCCACAATAGCCTTCGGGGACAGGGATGGAGATCTTCAGGCCTTCTTTTCTCCAGGCTGACCTGCCCCAAGTTCCTTGATTATTCCCCACCCTCCATCATCTCGTGTTTTTTCACCTCACAGTGACCTTCCTTTGTACTCACCCTGGTTGTCCCACATTCCTGTTATAGTGTGGCATTGAGAGCTGAACTCCAGATAGCATCGGTCTCACTTAGATTGCAAGGAGACTATCACCTCCCTCCTTCTACACATACTTCTATTTATGCAGCCTAATATAATGATCATTTTAAAAGAGCTCTATTGAGATGTAACTCACATACCATATGTATTAGTTTTCTACTGCTGCTGCAACAAATTTAGTGCCTTAAAATAACACAAATGTATTACCTTATACTTCTGTATTTCAGAAGTCTGACAGATCTCACCAGGCTAGGATGAAGGTGTCAGCAGGGCTCTGAAGGCTCTTTGGAAATCCATTTCCTGACCTTTTCCAGTTTCTGGAGCCTGCCTGCATTCTTTGCCTCATGGCTCCCTTCTTCCATCTTCAAATCCAGCAATGTTGGAACAAGCCCTTCTCAGATGGCATCTCTCTGGTTCTCTCCTCAGATTCCCTCTTCTCATTTTGAAGGTCCCTTGCAATTGTATTGGAAAGATCAGATAGTCCAGCATAACCTCCCAATTTTACAATCAGCTGATCAACAACCTTAATTTCATCTTCAATCTTAATTCTTCTTTTTCCTGTAACCTAAGATATTCATTCCAGGGATTAGGACATAGATATCATTGAGAGGTCCTTATTCTGGTAACCACATCATATAATTCACAATTTAAAGTGTACAACTCAATGGTTTTCGTATATTCAGAGTTGTTGGACAGCATCGCCACACTCGATTTTAGAACAGTTTCATCAACCCCCAAAGAAACACTGTACCTATTAGCACAACTCCACACAACCCCCACCTCTGCCCTAGGCAACCATTAGTCTATTTTCTATCTTCATAGATTTGCCTATCCTAATCATTTTATGTAAGTGGAATTGTACAATATGCAGTCCTTCGTGCCTAGCTTCTTTCACTTAGTATAATATTGTAGCATATATCAGTATTTTATTCCTTCTTATTGCCAAATAATATTCCAATGTATGCACATACCATGTTTTATTTATCCATTTACTAGTTGATGGACATATGGGTTGTTTCCGCTTTTTGACTATTATGAATAATGATGCTATAAACATTCATGGACAAATTTTTGCGTGAACAATTATGCTTTAATTTCTCTTAGGTATATACATAGAATTAATGGGTCATATGCAACCCTGTGTTTAACATTTGGAGGAACAGCCAGACTGTTCTCCACAGCAGCTGCACCATTTTATATTCCCACCAGCAGTGTGTGAAGGCTCCAGTTTCTTCACATCCTCGCCAACACTTGCTATCATCTGTCTTTTTATTATAACTAGCCTAATAGGTATGAAGCGATATCAGTGCGGTTTTGTTTTGTTTTGTTTTTTGCATTTCCCTAATGGCTGATGATACTGAGCCCCTTTACATGTGTTTTTAGCCATTTGTATATCTTCTTTGGAGACATGCCTATTCAGATCCTTTGCCCATGAAAAAATTTGAGTTATCATTTTATTATTGAGTTGTGAGAGCCCTTCATATATTCTGGATCCAAGACCCTTATCAGATATGTGATTTGCAAATGTTTTCTCCTATTCTGTAGGTTGTCTTTTTCCTTTCTTGATGATATCATTACAACACAAATGTTTTTAGTTTTGATGAAGTTACATTTTTTTTCTTTCATCACTTGTGTTTTTGGTGTTGTATCTAAGAGACTAACCTGAGATGATGAAGATTTGCTCCTATGATTTATTCTAAATGTTTTATAGTTTTGGCTCTTACACTTAGGGATATAATCCATTTTGAGTTAACTTTTGCATATGGTGCGAGGTACAGGTTCAACTTTATTCTTTCGGATGTGGATATGCAGTTGTTCCAATACCACATGTTGAAAGATGATTCTTACCCATTGATACCTTTGTTGAAAATCAATTCACCGTAAATGTAAGGGTTTATTTCTGGACTCTCAATTTTGTTCCATTGATCTGCATGTCTATACAGTACCACACTATCTTGCTTACTGTAGCTTTGAAGTAAGTTTTGAAATCAGGAAGTGTGACTCCTCTAATTTTGTTATTCTTTTCAAAATTCTTTTGGCTATTTGAAGTCCCTTGCAATTCCATATGGCTATTAGAATCAGCAGTCATTTTCTGCAAAACAAACAAACAAACAAACAAAAACAAAAAAAACCCCACAACAACTGAAATTAAAAAAAAACAAACAGAAAATAAAACAAAATAAAATAAGACCCCAGCTGAAATTCTGATAGGAATTGCATTTAATCTATGTTTTAATTTGAGGAGTATTGCCATCTTAAAACTATGATGTTTTCTGATCCATGAATATGAGATATCTTTTCATTTATGTAGGTCTTTAATTTCTTTCAACAAATACTGTGTAGTTTTCAGATGACTAGTTTTGAACTATCTTTTGTTAAAGTTATTCCTAAGGATTTTATTCATTTTGCTTTTTGTAAATTGTTTTCTTAATTTTACTTTTGGATTGTTTATTGTTAGTATATAGAAAATTGATCTTGTATCCTGCGACCTTGCTGAGTTAATTTATTAGTTCTAACAGCTTTTTAAAAAATATGACTTCCTTAGGATTTCCTATATACAAGATCATGTCATCTGCAAATACAGATAGTTTTACTTTTCTCTTTCCAGCCTGAATGTGTTTTATTTATTTTTCTTGCCTCATTGCCTTGGCTAGACCATCCAGGATAATCTTGAATAGAAATGGTGAGAGCACATTCTTGTTTATTCTTGATCTTAGGGAGGAAATGCATTTGGACACTTAAGCATATTAGGTGTGGTTTTTTTGTTGACGGCCTTTATCAGATTGAGGAAGTTCCTTTCTATTCCTAGTTTGTTGAGTGTTTTTGTCACGAAAGAGAATTAGGTTTTCTCAAATGCTTCTCCTGCATCTATTGAGGTGATCACGTGTTTTTTGTCCTTTATTCTATTGATATGGTGTATTATATTAATTTATTTCATGTATAACCCAACTTTGCACTCCTGGGGTAAATCCCACTTAGTCATAGTGTATAATCCTTTCTATAGGTTGCTAGATTTGCTATGCTAGTATTTTACTGATGATTTTTACATCTGTATTCACAAAGAATACTAGTTTATAGTTTTGTTTCCTTGTGATGTCTTTAACAATCTTTTTTTTCTTTTTTTAAGCCACATCACACTGTTGACAGCATTGTGAGCAATTCCCTTCTACCAGATGTTTGGAGACGTGGTCCGGTCCCAGGGTTAACACAATCACACATTGCAATCTTGAATTTGCTCTCTCCGGACCTCACTCTCCTCTTCTGTCATTATAAGATTGTAAACTTTTCAGTGTCATAGGATTTCATGGCTGGGATGGCCTCCCAGTCCAGTGCTCCTCCTGTGGGACCAAGTCTGAAAAGATCTTCGCTATCCCCACTAATAACTAAGGTAGATCAGTGCTTTTAAAACAATGTACATATAAACATGTTTGTGAATCACCAGGCAATCTTGTTAAAATGCAGATGCTGTTTCAGTAGGTCCAGATGCTGTGTTAGTAGGTCTGCATTTCTCTCAGATGCTGCTACTGCTGATAATTCATGGACCCCTCTTTCAGTAATAAGGAGCTGGAATCTTGCCTCCCAAACTTTGGTCACATAGTGCTAACTTCATATTTTTGCTACATTCTTCTTTTATCTATTCAATTTGAAAATATTTTTTAATTTACTAGCAATTAAATGGCTTCTTTCAGTGAAATTTAGACTCATTTTAAGTCCCAATAAATATCAAACCACAGATTTTATATTCTAGTTATGTTTTCTAATACACATTAATACACATAACTATTCTAATAAAAGAAATGTTTACCTGTGTGCTACCAGAAATTATCTCACGTACCACTGGTCCATGCAGCCCCGTGGTAAGTGTTGCATTAGAACGGTGGTTCTCAACCTTGGCTGCACATTAGAATCACCTGGGAATCTTTTTAAAATCCTGATTTCTGGGCCTCGTCCTCCGGAAATTCTGTTTCTTTCTTACTAATGTTGTGGCCCCACCCCATAACAAAGAAACAGAATTTCTGGAGGATGAGTCCCAGAAATCAGGATTTTAAAAATATTCCTAGGTGATTCTAATGTGCAGCCAAGGTTGAGAACCACTGCATTAGAACTTCTAAGGGACTGAGAAGGTGGTTCTTGCCCTTTAAACCTCATCACACTTTAATTGGACACTTTTGACTGGCAACTCATGCTTTTGCCCCATTTTTTTTCTGCTGCAATTTGGCCAGTGATTCCTGTCTCTCCCTCTATTATCCACTCTGATTAACTCAGCTGCACCTGTCAGCCTTTATTCCGGCGACCGCGTGGAGCGAGGCATGCTGAAGAAGTCGTTAAAATGCATGAGTTGGATCATATTCACTCTTTCCTGTCCAGAATGTAAGGAAATGATGCTTGGGCTCCGCGTGAGAGCTTCATTGCACAGGCCTGGGATTCGTGGCCCGGGGTGGGGCTGCCTGTCAGAACCACCAGGATCAACCTGCAGGCTACATCTGGGGGACACGTTGAGAGCGTGGCCTTGCTGGGTCTCTGGGAGGCTGTGAGTTCCCTCTGGGGTGCCTGACACCATCAGCTGCAGGATGCAGGGATCTGGCTGTTCCGTGCATTTTATCTTATTCTCCAGGAGTGGTGCTTATGAAGATGAAACAAGGCTGGCTAGAGAATTTTGATTTCTCTTATTTCTGCTTGTTTGTTTCTTATGGGTAGGAAATATCACTTAACCTCACTGAGCCTCCTTGTCTTCACCTGTAAAATGGAAATAAGAATGACTGCCATGTGAGGTGGGAGGTGCAATCAGTATGAATCCAGATTTTCATGTCCAATAGGTGTGACATCTGTTTCCTCCTTGTAAAGTGGAGATAACAATACCTACCTCACAGGGACAAAGGGAGTGTTAAGTGCTGTTAAGCCAGTGGCTGACATAGGGTGAGCACTTAGTAGACCATAGCAATTACTAAGGTCATTGTTGTCATCACTATTATTTTTATATAAACTATTTAGCAAATCGGGAGTATTTTAATGCCCAACATTAGTTTCTGCTTCCTTCCTCTTTTCTTCTCTTCCTTCCTTCCTCCTTTCCTGTCTTCCCACCTTCCTTTCTTCTCACTTTCTCACCTTCTTTATGAAGCTGATCGCAGCTGCAAGGAGCAGTGGGCACTTAAGCTAGGAAAGTGGACTGTGCTCAGATCCTAGAGCAGGGGTGGGCAAACTTTTTGACTCGGGGGCCACAATGGGTTCTTAAACTGGACCGGAGGGCCGGAACAAAAGCATGGATGGAGTGTTTGTGTGAACTAATATAAATTCAAAGTAAACATCATTACATGAAAGGGTACGGTCTTTTTTTTTTTTAGTTTTATTCATTTCAAATGGGCCGGATGCGGCCCGCAGGCCGTAGTTTGCCCACGGCTGTCCTAGAGGAGAAGGAGTTTGAACAAAGGGCAGTAGTGAGCCATTGAAGGTTAGAGAAACCCGATGCAATGAAAGTGGGAGATGAACCTGGCAGCATAGATGAGAAGGAATGGTGAGCACAGAAGCTACAGCCACAGAGGTGAGACAACTTGAGGGTCCTGGAGGTCAAGGATAAAGGTGGGGAAGGAAAGGCTGCATCTCTGCCCAAAGCTTGTGTGGGAGACGCAGCTCCATTCCCAACTTCCACTTTGTCCACAGAACCCAGCCAGCGTTCCCCACCTTGCTGTGTGACCTCAAATAAGTGCCTAGCCTCTCTGAGCCAGCAGTAAAGGAGAACCAGGCCTCAGTGACGCCTCCTGATTTCCCAGCAGAGACTGCTGGATCTTCCAGGCTTTCATCTTCTTCCAGGCTTCTCCCCATTCAGAGATTAATTTGTTTACTCCCTTGCCTGGAGATGAACTGAGAGAACTAATCGTCCATCAGCCACGGCTCCCCCAACCCTGCATCGCCCAGCCCCGAATGTCCATTTTCTGGTAAAATATGTCCTTGCTGCTGCCAAGGCTGCTTGGAAAATGCTAATTTTATCCTCGAATTAAAATTTGTTCCCTTACCCTCGTTTTAATAAAAATGAAGTGTCCGGAAACATTGCTATGGCTTGGAAGAGAAAGATCTGACATAATTTTTTAAATGCCTTCAATCATGCTGCCTTCTGAACGGTCTGTCCTTATCA
>NW_006291383.1:4311761-4326409 GCF_000327345.1 Myotis davidii | reverse complement strand
CCCTATTTTCCCACCCCCTGAGGCAGCATTTACATTTCTTAATAACCCATCATTAATATTCATGAGAAGGGGTGGGTAATAATGGCTGAGCACAAGGCACTAATTCAATTTCCACCGCCTCGGCCTGTTTACTTAATCACCGAGGGACCCGGGTTACTCAGTATAATTATTTATTCAGAATTAGATCTGGAGGCATCTGGACTGGAAACAGAGAACCAGGAGCAAAATGGAAATCGAATTCTCTTTGTCTTCCCCTCCTAACCGCCTCCTCCTGACTGTCTGCCAAGGCTCCAGGCAGCCAGCAGGGCCTGGAGGACAAGCCTTAGTGCCAGTAGGGCTGTTCCTAAAGGCACTGGCTTGTGCTGGGATTGAATACAGTCCAGATCTCTGGCCCTGGCAGGAATCTCTCACCAGCAGTGGCCTACCAGGTTGTCACCAGTCCCAGGGGTGGGCTAGGCCACCAGCTCAGCTAAGAGTGTGTCCACAAGTGCAGCCTATGGGGAAATTCTGGGGGATTGGCCCAAACTGGACATGTAAGGTGGCCAAGCACTTGATCACAGTCCCTTGTAGGGATGAAATCTAAATAATGCCTGTTTATCATTCACTCTCATCTTCACTGGCACCTCCTCCAGGAAGCCTTCCCTGGCTCGCTAGACTACATTAGGTTCTCCAGGACACAATTCTGTTACAACCGGGATGAAGGTGTTCACACAAAGTCATTTCTAGTTAGTTGTTCAGGGTCTGTTTCTCCCAATAGACTGCCAGCTCCATGGGGACAGCTCCCATGGCTGTCCTGGTTATCTCTGTCTCCCCAGCATCTAGCAACGGTCAGAGAGGAGCTTCTTGACAAATATACATTGACTTGTTGACTGACTGATTTGTGAGCCTCCGTGGCCTTATCAGCAAAGTGAAGAAAAGAATATCCATCTTGCAGGATTCAGTGAGTTCAGTGTAAAGGGATTTTTAAGATTTCAGTGTAAAGAGCGCAGAGTTGAGCCCAATACCTGACACATGATAAAGGTTCAGTTAACGTGAGATGTTATTATTGTTGTTATTGTTATTGTTGTTGTTATTGTTATTCGGTTGGCCTGGGAAGACCCAAGGAGCCTGGGCTTGGAGGGAGCTCTGCTTAAGAGTCTTGAAACGACTTCCCCAAGGTCACACAGCTAGCAAGGTCAAGCCTCATTCTTGGCTTTGCCTCTTAAGAGCTGGGTGACTTTGGCAAGTCGCTTAACTTTTATGAGCTCAGTTTCCTCCTCTGTCAAATGGAGGTTATAATGGCATCATCTATTGAATTGCTAGGGAGACTCAGTGCTGTCCCTTCGGCAATCTAGCATGGAAGTGGATAGAGAAACTCAATAAAGAGGTATATTGTTTTGGCAGATGTGGTGGGTGGTAGTCAAAGCAGGGGAAATGGCATGAATGTATTTATCTATTAGCTCATTCATTAATTTAATGCGTAGTCATTGGTCCCTGCTAGGTGCCTGGCCCATGCCATGTTCTGAGAGGGAGGTGAAGGCAGTACCTCTCCTTCCTACCAGGAGCTGACAGGCAGGATGAAGTAGGAAGGCCGGTTACTGGCACATCAGCAAATGCCAAGGCCATGAGGGGGTGCTGGAAAGGTAGCTGCCAGCTCTGGGGTTTAGGGAAAGGTGACTGAAGGGGTGGCATTGAAGGCAAGAAGAATTTGGACCAGAGTGAGGAGACAAGTAGTGGGGTAAGCAAGAGTAAATGCCTGGGATAGGAATTTTCTGTTCCTTGCAGCCGAAACATCCTCAACGGATACACTTTTGTCTACATGCCACTACTTACACTGCAAACTCTCTACCTTCCTACTCAACAAACTCCTGCTCATCCTTCACAGCCCAGCTCCAAGTGACCTCTCATTTTCGGATTTCCTCTGGTGAGCCATAACTCTCTCCTTGTGTTCTCCAGCACTGTATTCGCACCTCATCCTGAGACTTCTCCCGTAGTATCTCTTGCTTACCAATATCTCCAGTCCCCATTCTACTATGTATTGCAGGGGAGTTGAATCCCACAGGCTGCCTTTCCCAGGCTTCTGGGATAACTGGCTTCCAGCTGGGTTTGGTCAATGGAAGGCACTGGAGAGAGATTGGAAGGCAGGATGAAGAGGCCAGGGTGTTTCTCCCTCTCAGCCTTAAGCAGCATCTCCAGCAGTGGCTGTGTCTCTACCACTTCTCCAGATCGCCCATAGCTCCATTGTTTCATATTCCACCAAATGATCCTGCTCCTGGGCTGGCAACACTACCTCTGTCACTGTCCCTTAGGTCTAGGGGTGGTGGCAGGCTCCTGCTGTCGTTCGTCTTTGGGCGGCTTCACTGTTGCCAGTTGGCTTAGCTCTTCCATTGCCGTCCAGTCGCTAAATTAAAGTTCCTCTTTTGTAAATATTTAAGTGTTTCCTGGTTAGACTCTGACCAACATACGTCCCTACCAGGCTATAAGCTCCAAGTGAAAAGGGCTCCATCTTGTATCCTCAGGGTTTAGATACAGAGAAGTTACAAAAAGTGAATGAATGAATGAGCAAATGAATGAATTTTTATTGCATAACTTTCCTAGCCAGGCTCTACTCTTGCTTAGCAAGAGAAGAGGCATAAAGGGAAAGAATTTCTCCCTGAGGTTAATAAGTATTTGTATTAAAATGACCAGCAATAATAACAACAATAATAATGAAGTAAAAGGGAGAGGGATTTATAAATAGCTCTCAGCCTGTAAAGTCTTTGAAAACTGTCAGGTTCTCTACCCACGTTGGGCTGTCCTACTTTTTCAGCCCAGCTCAGTGTTCCTGCCGAGGCGGCTGCGGCTGCGAGGCTGCGAGAAAGGGGAGATAACGAATTGGAGGCAACATCTCAGCCTAAGAACCAAAGGCAGGAGGAGCCCAGGGAAGAGCAAATGATTTAATCATCACAGACTCATTTAGAGACGTCCCTTCCCTCTCTCTCTGCCGCCAATGCACCTGCCCGCCAGGTGCCCAGCCAAGTCCCTTCATTAAAATTTCTCAGAACCAGGGCTGGGTTGAAAGATGGTCGGGACCCGCCAGCTTGTCTGTCTGCCCCGGGGAGAAGGCTGCAGGAGGGGCATTTGTCGAAGTCTGTTGGGAACAGCAGGCAGATGGAAGGTGGGAATCAGAGAGAAGAATGAGTGAAATGGAATTTCAGGTTTGCCTGCCTTAATTATGTTCCCCAAAAGAAGAGCCTGGGGGAAGGACTTGGGCACACGTGATTTTGGGGGGAGGTGACCGCAGGAAGCAGGAGTGGGGGTGTGAGGAGACGGGAGGAGCTGGTCGCTGTGGTGGGCCACTGGAGGACCCTCTGAGTACTATGTAGAGTTGTTCACCCAAAGGATAGGAGGCGAGGGCACTTACCCACCCAGCTCCCATTCCCCCAGGGGTTGAGTGTTGCTCAGGGTCATTAATGTTCTTGCATCTCTGGGCTGAGCCTATGGATGGTCTGAAAAAGGGACCAGGGCTTCCAAGAAAGTCTTGAGATAGAAAAACAAAGAGCCTGGCTGGCCCCTTCCAGCCTGAAAATCAGAGTCCCTTGTTCCGAGCATTGTTTGCGGTTTTGTGAAGACGGCCCTGGGATGCCGATCCTCCCCTTCCGAGATTCCCGACCTCTGAGATTCCACAGACAGAGGAGGAGGCTTGGGCTTCAGGATTTGAGTGGCCTCTGCCATCTTCCGGGACCACCACAGCCCAGGATCCCACACAGGCCAGCTGGGGCCAGGACGAGCCTGGAGGAAAGGCCCACCTTGTCCCTGTCTTCAGGCTCTGAGGAGGGAGGCCTCGTTCATAACTGAGGCAGTTGCTTGGCGGGCAGGAGGCTGCAGAGGCATGGGGTAGGGAGGGTGCTCCTGGAGGGACCCTCCTCTGCCTTCTGAGGAAGGAGCTGCCTCTGCCAGCCTGCAGGCCCCTTCATGACAACAGCTGCTTAATGCCTGGCAGTCCCCACACCAGCCTCCCTCATCCGCCCGCCCTCTGTTCCCCTTTTTTCATTCTCCGAGCAAGGAGCCAGTTTCACTCAGCAAACCTTTACCAACTGTCTACTAAGTGCCAAGTGCTGGGTTAAGCATTTGACATCTCTCACAGGCGGGGATCTCCATGAGCAGAGTTTGTGGTACAAGGTATTGATTAGGGACCAACACCTATAAAAGGAAAGGGAGAAAGCAGCCTTGGTCAGGCAGAGAAGCCAACGGATGCCGGTTCTCCAAGCCTCAACCACCCAGGCAGGGAGCTCGGGAATGAGCGCTGCCTGGCCAGGCCTCTGAACCCCTCGCCCAGTCACCGGATGCAGGCTGCCCTGGGAAGGGTGTGACCTCAGGCTACAGCTGAGGAGACCTGACAGAGATGACAGCTGGCGACTGCCTGCTGACCGCACTCCCCGTGCTGGGCGGCGAGCCCTTTCTTGAAGAGATGCCTGGGAGCCCCTCTCTGTCTACAGCAGCCATGATCTGATGGAACCCCCACTACCACCCATCTGTGCAGGAATTAGCTAACCTCTTTTACAGATGAATTCACAGAGGTTGAGCCCAGAGCAGCTTCCAAAAAGGAAGTTAGAAGCCAGGCCTGTCCATGACCAAAGTTTTATGGTCTCCTAACCATACCACAGGGGTCCTTTGTATTGGAGTCCACTTTTATCCATTTGCAAATGGTGGCTGGATAGGGAGCACCACGGATGATTTTCCCGAGCTTCAGCTCCATAACGTGTCCTTAGCATCCAGCCCCCTTTTCTCTCATTTCCTGTAGGACCCTCCCTCTCTCCCACTCTCAGTCCCTGTGGTTCAAGTGGGGCACCACCTCCTGATCCAGAGACAAAGCATGTGACCCAGGTTAATCCAATCAGCACATCATCACTTTCCCCTGGTCTGGCAAATGGTTTCTAGCTGGCACATGACTGGAGGGGAACCAATCAGAGTGAGTTCAAGGACTGTTGCAGGAGCTGCCAGAAAAGTCTGGCTCTTTCTAGCTGCACTTGAACCTGTAACAATATATAGCACTGCTGGAGCTGCTGGTATGTTTCAATTATTCCTTGCTGTGTAACAAATGACCCCAAAACTTAGTGGCTTAAAGCAATAATGATTTATTATTTCTCAGGATTATGTGGGTTGACAGTGGTGCTTCTGTTCCATATGGTGTTGGCTGGGGTCACTCATGCGGCTGCATTCAGCTGTGACCGGACTGGAAGGGCCGGAAAGCAATAATGGGGGTGGGGGGAGGAGGATTGGTCCAGCGCAGGCACGGGCAATAAGGAGAAGCATGTTTTGCAGAAAGCTTAAAGATGATAATAACACTGACTAAAAGTCAATCTGCTTTTAATCTGGACGCTGGCAATTCTAAACAATGTTAGTGTTAAAACCCCACCCCACTGGGGCAGACCGCCATCCCCCTTGTTACAAAGGCTTCTCTCAGGTCCTGGAAGCTTGGTGGAGACTGTTAGCTGGAGTACCTCAGTTCTCCTCTGTGTGGCCTTTTTTTTCCCCCCACACGACCTGCAATTTCCCAGAGCTCTTTTCCCTATACTTTCTTACAGCATGACAGCAGGATCCTAAGAGGGAGCATTTTAAGACATCAGGCAAAATGGACAAGTGCTTATGAAGCCTTTTTGTATCATAGATGTTAACATTCTATTGTCCAAAGCCAGTCACATTCAGCGGAGGAGGGGACTCCAGCGGGAGTGGATCCTGGGAGGCATGGTTTACTCGGGGCCACCAGTGTAACAGTCTATCATTGTGTGGCTTACTTATCACCTGGAGAGGAGGGTCAGGTAGACCTAAGAGCTGCCGGGGTGTATCAGGCAAGATCCTTAAAGGAAACAGAGGCACTCAAATAGTAATTTCCAGAGAGTATAATAAAGGGACTATTGACAAAGGTGTCAATAGTGTTTAGGGAATCCCACAAAGGATGGATGGTGCTGTTCCTTTGGCCTAATAACAGTGGGGACTTTAGCACCCCTCGGCCTAACGGGCAATAGCAGGATGTGGTTGCTAGAATCCAAGAAGGATAGCTGTGGCTTTAGAGGCAGCTACCTGATAGGAGTTAGGACCTTTGGTAGACGGATCTGACAGGAGAAACCCAGGAGGGAGAAATAATCAACCTTCATCTTCTCCCTTCCTTGATTGCCTGTCATTACTTCTCATTGGCTGGACCCCACTGGAAGCCAGAGGGCAAGGGGAGCTTGCTGATGCAGTTCGTTCAGGTCAACCTCCATGCCACAAAGCAGAGTGGATAAAGGTAGAGAGCAGATCTGTAGGGCCCAAGGAAGATACCAGCACAAAGGGCCATCCTGGGGAACGCTGAAAATGAAACAATGCAGCACAAGACAGAGAGGCTAGGTGGAAAGAAACTGGATCCTGAATGCATCACCTGGGCCCCTGAACCCAGCAGAGCCTGACGCGGTTCTATTCCTGGGCTCTTTGGCTAATGAATCCTCTTTTTGCTTAGGCCAGTGTGGTTTGGTTTCTGTCTCTTGCAACCAAAAGATTTCTGATGGATATACTCCCATTGAGGAGCTGGCCCTTTAATAGAGTGACTACATTTCACCTTCATCAGAGTCCTCAGAGGTCCAGAGGGCAATTCACATTGGATATGAGCAGATTGAGACTCAGAGAAGTTAAGGGGCTTGGTCTAGGTCATCTGGCTGATTGGTGGCAGAGATGAGATCTGAACTTCAATGTTCAATTCTTCAATGTTCTAGCTACATGTAACCTCTCTCTGTCCCCTGCGTATACCATGCTCTCTGGCCTCTGCACTGGGTTGCATAAGCCCCCGCCCCCCTAAAAATATATATCCAAGTCCTAATCCTTTATTTAAAAATAGGGTCTTAAAAAATAAATAAAAATAGGGTCTGTAAATGTAATTAAAGATCTTGAGATGAGATCTTCCTGGATTTAGTGTAGGCTCTGAATCCAATCACAGATGTCCTTATAGGTCGGAGAAAGGAAGAGATTTGAGTTAGAGACACAGAGGGGAAGGCCAGGTAAAAACAGAGCAGTGGCAGAGATTGGAGTGATGAATCTGTAAGCCAAGGAACAAGGCTTGCCCATAGGCACTGCAACCTAGGGAAAAGGCGTGGAACGGGTTCTCTCAGCGCCTCCAGAAAGCACCAGCTCTGCTGATCCTTGATCTCAGACTTCTAGCCCTGAGAACTGTGTGAGCAAATACATTTGTGTCGTTTTGAGTCACCAACTCAATGTGGTAATTTGTTATGACAACCCTGGGAAACTAATACACGACATTTGCCTGGCATATGATTCTCTTCCCTTTCCCAAACTTCCACTCCACTCTGACATTTGAGGCTTACAAATAGACAAACCTGCAGAGAAAAGAGGGGACCTTTCAAGGAATCATTCAAACTGCCCCCTTTCATCTTATTCCTCCTTGTCCTGCAGGTCTTAGCTCAAATGACACCTCCTCCAGGAAGACTTCCCTATGTTCCTACCCTTCTCTGTGCTCCCACAGTCCCCTAGACTACCTCTGCCACAGTTGTGCTGGCACTGGGTCTGCGGACATGGCTCGTTTCCCACTCCCCTGCTGGGCCCTTCTCAAGGGCAAGGCCTGTGCCTGGTTCTTGTGGCTGGTTACCACACAGTAGGGATATTCACTAATGCTCAATTTCCCTTCAGTTCTGCTCCACCTCTGGACCCCCTCCCCTTGCAACAGAAACCCTTTCTGAGCACACATGTGAAATACTAGCTTGAGGTCACTAATGACAGGTGGGGGTGGGACACCCCCCTTTGAGTCCAGCCATACCTTAGCACAGCCCTCCTGCCGGAGATGCGAAGACCCTGTCAGAGGCGTGACAAACAGCTTGGCTGATGGCTTATAATGTCAGAGATGATGGAAAGAGGGAGGCGATGGCTGAAAGAATGGGTTGGGGACGCTTGTCATAACTTTATTTGTGGGAGGTGAGCTCCTGTCCGCCAGGTGATGGATGGCGACAGGGCAGGCACAGTGCAGACCCTGCCACTGCATCTCCCCCTTCTCTCTACGCCAGATGACTTTGGGGATGAAAAATGACTTTCTTGGGAAAACCAGGGAGACGGGAGCTTCAGGGAAAGGGGGCCGGGTGGTTGGCACCTTGGAATGACTTTTGCTTTTCTTGCTGAGAGTTGAGTTTTGCTTAGTCCAGCCTGATAGTTTCTTTTTTTCCTCCCTCCCTTCCTTTCAGGACACATTCATTGCCAGCTGCCTTCATCCTCAAAAATGCCAAAAAAGAAGTGTGTGCTTTTACAGATGAGGAGGCTGAGGAAGTAACAGGCCTGGGATTTGAACCTGGGTCCAATTACTGTATAGCCCGACCTCTCTCTATAACAATGTAGTGAAGACCACGTAAGTAGCATGTGCCAAGTTCCTAGGAAGCACAGTGAAGAGAGCAGTTAATCTCATGGGGAAAAAATCAGGGAAGACTGCCCAAAAGAGATGATATTTGAATTGATTCTTGAAGGGTGAATAAATGTTAACTGGTAGAGAAAGAAGATACTAGGGTTGGAAAGAGAAAAGAGAGGAGTAGCATGCGTTTTGTTTGCTACCCCAAGCCAGTCACTGCCTTCTTTCTCCCTGATTGGGCCATGGGCTTGGCTTTATCCAATGGCCATTCATGAAGTGTCCACTGCCCTGTGAGTGACTGGTTTGGAAACAGGAATGGGAACAATTCTGACCAATGAGATACAGCATAAGGAATGTTTACTCATGGGATTCTGGGAAAGGTTTTCTTGTTCTGAGAAAGAGAAAGCCCCTCTTTTTTGCAGGATGGGGTCTCCTCTGTACCTGATGCCTAGAAGAGTGACAGCCGTCTTGTGACAGGTGGGCGAACTAACACACTAATGATGACACAGAGAGAAGATGGAAGTGACACCATTGAGCTGCTGAATTAATGACCCTGCAGCAATCATACCTTGGAACCTAATCTTTGAGTTGATACATTTTTCTCATTGTTAATCAGCAAAGTTGATGTTTTTTTTTTTTAGCTCAAAGCATTCTGACTGACTGATACAGAGGTAAAAAGGATGCCAAGGCGAATGATTGTTTTCACGCTCAGGGTTGGGGAAGAGAAAAAGCTGAGAGACAGAGTGGGGTTCAAGTTCCAGCTTAGCTGCTTCCTAGGGAGGCGATGGCTGAAAGAATGGGTTGGGGATGTTTGTCATAAGTTTATTTGTGGGAGGTGAGCTCTTGTCCGCCAGGTGATGGATGGTGACAGGGCCTCATGTGACCTTAGGCAAGTCATTCAATGTCTGTGAGATTCAATTCTTGGGAATGAAAATAATACATCATAGGGCTTTGATGATAAAAAATGCACAAAAAGGGCTCTTAGCACAGTGCAGGCTGCGTAATAAGTACTCAGTACCTCATACCAGTGGTGGCTATTGTTATCATTTTTGAATTTTTGGCCCCTGTGGAAACCTCTACCCTCACCCCATTCTCCCCTTACGATTAGACTCATCTGATCCCCACTCACCCAAATCCAGTTTCCATAGCACTGGCGGTTATGTAGGTGTCCGGGCCTTGGAATTCCATTCCTGAATCTGGAGGAGGAGAAGGGAAGTGCTGGAGCCAGAGCGTGACATTCTCTGGCAGGAGTTGAGGTTCTGCAGCCATAGGTCAACCACAGATGGACCGACATAGGGGACTTTCTCCTTGGCCATGGCTGCTTGGACCTTTCACATCTCAAGTAACTAAGTTATCCTGCATCTTAAGGTCCTTGATAGTAATGAGAAACGGGTAACGCTAAAGATTATACCAGAAGAAGGAGCAGCATGGCATGGCCACCCAAACCTGCGCCTATGCACAGTGTAGCCAGCAGGCAATGAGCTAAGGCCTGGGCTGCTACGCTGCTTGGGCTCTTTGGCTTGGCTTGAGTCTTTGCTCTCCTTGCTCTGACTCTCTGTTTGGCTCTCTAACATTGTGGCTTTCATTTCGGAGAGGCATTCCTTGGACTTAATGCTGAAGTCAGTATTTCCTGGTGTCAAGGACGTCCACATTTGTATGGGGCCTACTTTCATCCTGCCATACTCGCCCTGTACCCCCTGTCTTCCTCTGAGCCCACCTTCTGAGAACCATGCCTCCTTCCTCTATCCTTCTGGTCCCTAAAGGAGCAGGCATATTTTTACTTGCCTCCAGCCCTCTGACCATAGTTAATTGGGCCAGAGGTGGACACCCAACCAAAGCTAAACCAATCAGAAACATTTCATTGGAATTTCATCTAGGGGCAGAGCCCATCTCTTTCCAAAGTACAAGGTTTGGGCTTTAAATCTGGAGGCTAAAGGTAGTCATGCTTCCCACTAGGTGAATGGAGTCAGCATGTAATGTGAGAGATTGAGGAAAGCAGAAGTCAATAGTGAGATGGTCCTGCCAGCCTCTGAGTCCATGGTGCCCCTGAGCCCATGGTGCCCAATTTCCTCTGAGGGCACCACTGCCTGGCTTCAGCTTTGAGTAGTCTATCTGTCTTAGATACCAGGAGCCAATACAATCTCCTTTTTGACTTGACCAGGTCAAGTTGGATTTCTGTCCTAATGACAAGAACCCTGAACGACACCCTCCCAAGCTCCTGGGCTGCCAGGGGCCTGGCTGGTGCTCCCCCTTCAAGGTCTCTGCCCTGACAATGGATTTGTGTAATCACCTCCTTTTCCCCAATTTTCATCCTCAGCCAGGAGTCTGAACCTATCCCAGAGGCCTTGACATGGCTTCTGCCCTTCTCACCCCACTCACTCTCCCTGGGTGACCTCATATATTCCCATGGCTTGGCCTTAACAACCCCAAACTGTTGGCCTTAACACTTCCAAACTCCTAGCTCCATTCTGGACCACATCTGAGCTTCAGGCTTTTTTAAAAAATATATTTTATTGATTTTTTTACAGAGAGGAGGGAAGAGGGGTAGAGAGTTAGAAACATCGATGAGAGAGAAACATCGATCAGCTGCCTCTTGCACGCCCCCTACTGGGGATGTGCCCACAACCAAGGTACCCCCTTGACCATTCCCGCACACGCCCCACTGGGGATGCCCCCGCAACCAAGGTACATCCCCTTGACCGGAATCGAACCTGGGACCCTTGAGTTCGCAGGCCGAAGCTCTATCCGCTGAGCCAAACCGGTTAGGGCAGCTTCAGGCTTTTGAAACACATGGTGGAGTCATGTTGATCACCTTCATAGGGGGCGGCAGTTTTCTTCCTGAAAACAACTGTTTGGGTTGGAGAATACCTTGATAAGCTTTCTTGGAGGCAGGTGAGGGCATGGATGTCAGCAAGCACTACCATGTCAATTGCAGTGGCTGGAAGGTGATGATGTGGTGGGGGAAGCTGCTGGCCAAGGGCTAAGGACAGGAATTTGTAATTTGGACTGGTGAAGGTCTGCAGGAGTGTGGAACCGTTTTTCTGCTAAGGGCCACTTGGGTATTTATAACATCATTCTCAGGCCATACAAAATTATTGACTTAAAAATTAGCCTGTTATATTTGGTCAAACATTTAATTTACTCACCCCTAATGCCTTGGCAGGGCCACACCAAATGATTTCGTGGGCCTCATATGGCCCGCAGGCTAGATGTTCCCCACCCCTCGTTTAGAGGAAAAAAGTGAAGAGTTCGGGGGTGGGAGGGGTGAACATGTGGAAGAAGAGAGAGAACATAGTAAGGTAGGACATTGGATACTATAATAAGGGATGATCAAAGAGAGAGTGGCATCCCCCCTACTGGCACGGAGGTCCCCAACACTTTGAAAATGGGTGATTTCTTATATAAAGGAGTGTAGCATGCAATGGTTAATAGAAAACATAAAAGGCTTACACCATTTTACCTGAAATCTAGCTACACATGACTGTGTGACCCTGGGCAAGTTACCTAACTTTTCTGAGCCTTGGTTTCATTATCTGTAAGATGGGAACAGAGTAGTTGTTTGGATTAAATAAGCACTAAGTACAGTGCTGGCATGTGCTGGGCCTTGGAACAACACATCTTTCCAAGGTACAAGTTGTGGGATTTAAATCTGGACGCTACAGGTAGTCATGCTTCCCACTATGTGCAAGGAGTCAGGATGTAATGTGAGAGAATAAGGAGAGCAGAAGCAATGATGGCAAGATGGGAAGGGAAGACAGCCAGCCGAGGGGTTATCAAGCAGGATGCACTGTGGACGCCAGGGACTTGTCCCACTGGAGACCTCTGGGAGCCAGTGAACAAGAGAAACTGCAGTTCAGAGTATTTAGGGACTTACTCAAGGTCATGGAGTCAACCAGAATGGTGGAGGCAGGCTGCAAACCCAAGAATGCCTGATCTCAGAGTTCTTCGTCCAAGGTAGCTTCATGGAGATAGGACCGAGGCCAGGGCTGACGGCTCAGGACTGGATTTCTGGAAGCTGAATCCTTGCTCTCAGCATTGGCTCAGCCAACTGTGGCAGAGAGTTTGCTTCCCTCGTCCTCCCTCCCGTCCTCTCTGCTCTCCTGGAGAGTATTTCCCTGGGGCTCCTGCTACTAGTTTGCAGAGCAAAGGCACGTGCAGGCAGTTCAGGGGTTGGAGCGAGCTCAGCAGTTCTGGTATGGTTTTTAATTCAATATTTTGTCCCTGTGCGCCAGCCTCCTTTATTGGATGAGAACACTGTTATTGGATCCTGCCCTGCAGGAGGAAACGCAAGCTTCCCTGAATGAAGGCAGCTACATTGTTCTAGAATCTGATGAGTCAAGGCAGGGCAAGAAGACAGCAGAGAGTTTTAGAAAATCTGGTGGTTACAAGCTGTTCTGTGACATGCACAAAAACATTAACATATGTAATCTTGACCTTTCCCCTTGCCCTCTGTTCCAGGGAGGACAAAGCCCCGGAGGCAGCCTGCACATCGCCCTCCTCCTTTTCCTGCACATCAGCTGTACAGCTTGGCTCTGATGATTTTTTCCTCCACTTTCTCCGAGCCCAGTGTCCTTCAGTTCAAGCCCCAGCATCTCCTGCCTCGACAACTGGCCTCCCCTCCCCACCCCTGCTGCCTGCCAATCCATTATCCTTATGATAGACCATCTTATTTGGGGTCTCCTAAAAGCCTGAGGTAAAGATTCAGAAGTACAGAGTTTATTCAGAGAGTGACCCCAGGAAACACAGGCAGGGGAGTGTGAAAGAGTCAGGGAAGGGGAGGGAGCCAGTCAAGGAGGATCAGACTGTTTGCACTGTGAGCACCTGGGACTTGATCCCACTGGGACCTCTGGAGCCAGTGTACAACATGTGGGTCAGAGTTATCTCACCTGAGGAGGGAGGGAGCTGGGTGTTTGTCTACTAAGTTCTATAAGGCTGAGGGCTGTTCTGGAGCAGCGGGGTGGGGGAATGGAGGGCGAGGAAGGGCTGTTAAACCTCTGGCACCTCTGCCTGCTCCACAGGCAAGGAAAGCCTGTTTCTGTGGTCTGAGAAAGTCCTCAGCTATAGAAACAGGTGCTAGCCTTTGCAACTGCCCACAGTACACCAAAATGTCAGGGCAAGGCCATGTGGATGGGAAGCACTGATAGCACATTGCATTTCTTGACTTAAAGCCCCCTGATAGCTGCCCTTTGCTCCTTGGGATAAAGACCCAACTTCTGTTCTTCATTCTATAAGGTCTCAGTGGGCTGCCCATCTTCACTGCCTCGCCTTAGCCCACTCGCTCCCTCACTTCCCGGGGACCAGCCATCTTGGCCTTCTCTGTGTTCCTCTGATGTGCTTTCTCTCACTACAGGACCTTTGTACATGCTGATCCTGCTGCCTGGTCCTTCCATGTCACCTACATGATGCCTACCCATCTTCAGATCTCTAGGCAGCCCAATACCATCGCCCAGGCTGTGTCTTCAGGGCCCCAGGGGATGGTGAAGCCACAAAGTGAAACCCAGATGCCTGAGTCAGCGTGTGGAAGGAAGGCCACGTGCCAAACCATCCACATTGGATTATTTTACAAGCAAGAAAGAGCATCCATTTCGTTGTGTATTACAGCAGTTAGATTACTTTGATTAATATACTATTTTCACACACATTTTATAGGTGACAGAAAAGAGACTCAGAGAGAAGTGAAGTGACTTGCCCAGGGTTGCATAGCCAGATGTGGCAGAGCCGGGATTCTAACTTCAGAACATATACAAAATGTAACTGACACTGCTTTCCACAGGTCTTTAATAAATATTTGTTGAATGAATACAGTGAGTAGTCTTGATTCCCTAGCCTTTATGTTAAGAACCTAGGGGAAAAGTAGCTCAAAAATAAATCACAGGGTGACAAAAAAATAAAATCAAAATGCATGAGTCTCCTCCACTATATTGTAAGTTTCTGGAAGACATAGGCTTTACTGTTCTCATTTTAAAATCTTTTACAGCATCTAGCACAGTGCTTGGTATGTTATAAGGACTCAAACATGGGCTGTTCAATTGAATCATGACAGACAGCAGAAACTGGGTGTTCCCCAACTTTTTCAGATGGTGGAGAGAGAGTTTGAAATCATTGTCTTTCTTGCAGAATACCATGAAACAGTGACAAATTAATTTTCAAATGGGTAAATATATAATTTTGTGCTAAAAACAAATACCATCTTGTAGTAGGCTCTTCTAAAAAGTGAAAGCAATCGCTTCTCGGCCTTTTGGCTAAGATCAAGT
Source organism: Myotis davidii (assembly GCF_000327345.1). Taxonomy (NCBI): domain Eukaryota; kingdom Metazoa; phylum Chordata; class Mammalia; order Chiroptera; family Vespertilionidae; genus Myotis; species Myotis davidii. The sequence goes on along the minus strand of NW_006291383.1, from coordinate 4,311,814 downwards.
GTAGTATCTGTTCTTATCAGTTTAAAAAGTGAAAGCAGCTGCTAAAGTTGGGG
>NW_006291383.1:4303303-4311085 GCF_000327345.1 Myotis davidii | reverse complement strand
AGATGGGGCAGAGCCGGGATTCTAACTTCAGAACATATACAAAATGTAACTGACACTGCTTTCCACAGGTCTTTAATAAATATTTGTTGAATGAATACAGTGAGTAGTCTTGATTCCCTAGCCTTTATGTTAAGAACCTAGGGGAAAAGTAGCTCAAAAATAAATCACAGGGTGACAAAAAAATAAAATCAAAATGCATGAGTCTCCTCCACTATATTGTAAGTTTCTGGAAGACATAGGCTTTACTGTTCTCATTTTAAAATCTTTTACAGCATCTAGCACAGTGCTTGGTATGTTATAAGGACTCAAACATGGCTGTTCAATTGAATCATGACAGACAGCAGAAACTGGGTGTTCCCCAACTTTTTCAGATGGTGGAGAGAGAGTTTGAAATCATTGTCTTTCTTGCAGAATACCATGAAACAGTGACAAATTAATTTTCAAATGGGTAAATATATAATTTTGTGCTAAAAACAAATACCATCTTGTAGTAGGCTCTTCTAAAAAGTGAAAGCAGCTGCTAAAGTTGGGAGAAATGACAAACGAAGACAAGCATACCTATGAACCCTTCCCTCCGTGAATTGGCCCACAGCTACCAGGCCCCTAAACTGGACTTTAGAACAGCTGGGCCCAGTTCACAAAAGTGTTCCACAGGCTCACAATTTGAAACCAGTAGATGAGGTAGTTGGAGTAGAAGGGACCAATTAATGAATGGACAAGTTTCTGTTTTAATATTTGCTAGTTAGTGGCTGCCTCCTCAGAGCAAGCCACCAGGATTCTGTGCAGGCATTTTTGTATTAGCTTCATTCCTATCGCTGTCTTATTCCCTTCTCTACGTTTTTCTTTTCCTTTCACCTTCTTTTAATTTATGCTACCTTGCTATGTTTTATGTATCTGATGTAAGCCACCTCGAATCCTTTCTGGAATAATGTGGAGGTATAAATAAAAACATACAACATAAATATAAACTGTAACAAGCTCTGTAAAACCTATTTCTAAAATACCAACAGTGGTTGTTTATCATGGAGAGAAATAGGATGATTAGAGGTGTGTTGGGGAAGGGGGGGGGTGCAGTGTGCATCCAAAGGGGACAGATCTATGTAATTTTACAAAGCCCAGGATGTGGCATTATAAATAACTTTAATAAACAACATGGAGATAAAAATTAGTTTTATTTTATTACCGCTATAGATATTTATACAGCTTTTTTCAGGGTACAAGTTGAGGTAATACAAATAAACAGAAAGAAGAAAATTAAAGCCGCTCAAAGCCCACTGCTCAGAGACCACCATCACTAACATGCAGTTTCAGAACCTTTGGATCTTCTTCATGTAAGATTCAGAGGGGGGACCCCAGCTTAGAATCTGATGGGGGGGTGATGGGGGTGAGGAGGAGGAGGAAGAAAAAAAGAGGAAGAAGGAGAGGAGAAGGGGAAGTAAGCAATGGTGGGGGTGGAATTTTTGTATGTGGCCACCTGAGGATAGAAGGGAAATTGGGAGGACATGACGGTGTCTACGGTCTGATCTACATAGGGCGTGAATACCAGGAAGGGAGATTCATGGGGTCCATCTTGGAGCCTCCAACTCCCTCAGGTCAGTGGCTGTCTGATCATCCCTGGTCTGACTCAGGAATAAAGCCTGACTCTCAGAGGGAGCAATGCTGTGAATGTAAGAGGTGAATGCAGGGTATAAGCAGAACCACTTGGGGTCCAGGTGACAGTGCCACTCAGCACTGAGGAGAGATGCCTGTATCCCATATCTCTGCAAGACACAGTCTAGCTCTAATGCTGTGAGGACCCAAGCAGGACGCCATGGCACCCCCAAGGTCCTTTCAGCTTCTGAAGTGCCCGATTGCAATATCTGGGTCAGGGCGGCAGGGGTGGGGGCAAGGTTCCCCTTCAGGTGACTTGGGGGCAGTAGTTGCCAAGGAAGAGGCCAGAGCAGAGGATCTCTTGAGCAGACCAGCCAGCTATAGGTATACATGGTCATATGCACACCCAGAAAGCACTCAGTCGTTTTTTAGAGCTGGGGCTTACACTGGTGCAGGTGGAAGCTCTGAGTCAGAGAATGTTAATGTCATTGTGACATCACTATATGCTCCAGATGTCAGGCTTGGAAAAATTTTGGTCTTTTAAATATATACATGGACATGTCTAGATTTTTTTTTAGCAAAAATTTGAGATTTCACTTGGAGTAGAGAATTTTCTGAAACTTCTAAAGAGGTTGACATAGACCAGTCTTTCTTAGAGTGTATTTCTCATACACTGCTTCCATGGGATATTACTAGGCATTACATGAAAAATGGCTTCTGTGGTCAAATGGACTTGGAAAACATTGAGTGAAACAAAATTAAACAGGTTTCCCCCTATAAGACTGCTTGGAGCTTTTAATATACTGATGTGCACTCTGATCCTCTATGAGAAAGTGTAAATTTAGTCGATGCTCCTGCAGCTGATTTTGGGTGTGGGACCATTCTCTGTCTTCATTGATATCTGCCGGGAATGGTTCAGGGAGTCTAATGGGTATTAATCAAATGCTCAATTTATCAATAGGTCACAGTAACTACTAAGGATGGAAATGTCACTCTTTGGTACATAACCTGCTTTGAATTTGTATATCTATTGCTGCATAACAAATTACCTAGAAACATAGAAGGTTAAAATACCAAAGCATTTATTATCTCACTGTTTCTATGGATTGGGAAGTTAGATGGATGATTCTGGCTCCTCATGTCTCATGAGGTTGCAGTCAAGGCATAAGATGGGGTTGCAGTCATTTGAAAGCTTGCCTGGGATTGGAGGCTCCAGTCCCAAGATAGATGCAGTGAATCTCGCTTCCCAATGTTAATGAATAGGTTTGTTCTGTCCAACCTATAGCATCTTGCAGAAATGATGGACATTGACCTCTGAGACTAGGCCACAAAACACTTGTGGCTTCTACTCAGATCTCTCCTTAGATCATCTGCTCTAGGGGAAGCCAGCCACCATATTATGAGAACACTCAGGCAGCCAGATAGAGAGAGCTGCATGGCCAGGAATTGTGGTTTCTGGCAAAGAGGCAGCATATAACCTAATCCAATGATATTATCACACACCCCCAAACCCCTGAAATAATTTCAACGTGCAGGCATGTTAATGAGCTACATTGGAAGTGATTGACACCTTGGCTACAATCAAAAAGGACCTTGATCCAGAATTATCCTGCTAAGCAGCTTCCAAATTCCCAATCCACAGAAACTGTATGAGATAATAAATGTTCATTGTTATTTTAAGCCGCTATGTCTTGGAGTAACTTGTTACAGAGCAATAACAAATTACTAATACACATCCTTAGTGCTAAGCTGCTTCAGCTCACTGACCAAGGAGCCTGTTGACTTCCCAAGCTCAAAGTGGTCTTGACCATTGTCTTTTCACTGACCCCCAATTAGTTGTTGCATAAATAGTTCTCTCCAGTCCTTACTATGAAAGCATCTCTGGATGGTCTGACTCATGAAGATCATTGGTGTGGGGCACTGATGAAGGGGGCCCCTCAGAATTAGGGGTTTATGAGAATTACTAGAGGTGCATGGGTAGGGTCCCTAGGCTTGACTGGCGATCAGGGCCAATCTGAGGGGCAACCGGTGGGGTGATCAGGGGGCCCCTGCTAGCACCCACCTTGGCTGCCCTGGCACTGCCTGCTCACCGCACTCCCCCGCCTCCCCCTGCTGACACCTGCCTTGGCTAGCCTGGGGCCTGCGGGCTGGGGGCAGCTCCTGTGTTTAGCATCTGCCCCCTGGTGGTCAGCGCACATCATAGCGACCAGTTGTTCTGTTTGGTCGATTTGCATATTAGGCTTTTATTATATAGGATTACATTCTTATGAATGAGCCATTGTGAGCCAGTTTTCATGACTTTTCTAGCCCTACACATTTGATCACAGAATCCTTTCATTGTGCAATGGACACAGTTGGTCCCTACCCACATGCTTTTTTTCCTTCTCCCTTCCTCCTAAGAGAAAGTCTCAGGGTAAGATGATCCCTCTTACTCTTCTTGATGTTGTTGTGCCTGGAATGGTGGCTGCCATCTTGTTGCAGGAGAATAATAACATAGCTCCAATGTCTCCATCACCCAGCTCCAACAATTGCTACCCGTACCCACACCTGCCCCCACCTTGGGTTATTTTGAAGCAAATTCCAATCATCCTATTATTTCCTACATAGATTTCAGTATATATCTTTAAAGATTAGGACTTTAAAAAACCTAATCCAATTCTATTATCACACCCACCCAACCCCCCTTAAATAATTCCTTTTCATTGCATATCTACAACTATTGAGTTCTTATTTTTCTCACAATGTATTTAAGAACATAAATTGTCGCTGAAACTGGTTTGGCTCAGTGGATAGGGCGTCGGCCTGCGGACTGAAAGGTCCCAGGTTCGATTCCGGTCAAGGGCATGTACCTGGGTTGCAGGCATATCCCCAGTAGGAGATGTGCAGGAGGCAGCTGATCGATGTCTCTCTCTCATTGATGTTTCTAACTCTCTATCTCTCTCCTTCCTCTCTGTAAAAAATCAATAGAATATATTAAAAAAAAAGAATAAACTTAAAAAAAAAGAACATAAATTGTCCTCATATCTCATTAAGACTAGTGCCTGCTGGGAGAAATAATTACTCTTTAGCATTCAATAATCATTTGTGCCTGGATCATAAGTGTTAGTAGTGTTTGAAAGGTTAACTGAGCCTAAATCCCTCCTGTAAAATGCATAGTCAGATGGGCTTGGATTAGAGTATTTTCAGTTACTAACGCCATTACTGTGGGCAGTAACTAAACTCTCTACATTTCAGTTTTCACAAGTATTTAAAAATATTAGATTAGAGAGGATCCAGGAACCTGGATTTTGGAAATGTGAGGCAGAGGGATTGCATTCTGCTCCCCAGAAAACATATCCCTTTCCACTGCCCACCTTATCACCCTTCCCCATTCATTCAGAGCCTAAACATAGGAGTCAAAAGGTCTTCAGCACTGTCATATGTTTCCAATCAGCTCATGATTGCAGGTAGGAGCTCAATATTGGTGGTAAATATACTTTATGAGTGTTTTTTGTGATTATTTTTTAAAAGACTGCTCCAATAAATAATTTACTGGGGCAGATGGAGGAAGCAACTCTGATTACATCTTGAAGCACCAAAATTTGAAGTTTAAGGAACTTAGGCAGTTCACAGCTATTTAAAAACATTTTGGAAGGGATAATTCTTCCACACTGCATTTTTTTTTTTAAAGGTTACAGCTCAGCGGCTGGTCTCTTGGGTGGTGCCCTTCTCTCATCTCTCTCCTGGATGCCATTCTAAAATTAGCATCATCATCACATGATTTTGGACTGCTTGGTACATAGCACATAGCTCTTCACCGTCTGCCCCCTCCCACTTGTTAGTTTTTTATTTTGAGGTATAATTGACGTAATATTTATTAGCTTCAGGTAGACAACATGATGTTTTATATTTGTATATATTGCAAAATGATCACCACAATAAGTTGAGTTAATATTCATCACCATACATAGTTAAAAATATTTTTTCTTGTGATGAGAACTTTCAAGATACACTCTCATAGCTACTTTCAAATAGTCAATGCAGTGTTACTAACTATAGACCATGTTGCTCATTATATCCCCATGATTTATTCACTTTACAACTAAAAGTTTTACCTTTCTTACCTCCTTCATCCATTTTGCCCACCTCCCATTCCTGTCTAGGCAACCACCAGTCTGTTCTCTATACCCATGAGCCTGTTGTTGTTGTTGTTTGTTTGTTTTGTTTAGATTCCACATGTAAGTGAGATCATATGGCATTTACCTTTTTCTGTCTGACTTATTTCACTTAGCATATACATAGCTCATCTAAGCTTCTACTTCCTCATCTTTAAAATTGGAATAGCATAGCCCAGCCAGTGGTTGAACATCAAACTATGAACCAGGAGATCAGGGTTTGATTCCCCATTGGGGTTGGGGCACATGGCCAGGTTGGAGGCTCAATCTACAGTGAGGGTGTGCAGGAGGCAGCCGATCAATGAATGATTCTTTCTCATCACTGATGTTTCTATCTCTCCCTCTCCCTATCTGAAATCAATAAAAATATATTTCAAAAAATAAATCCTCAGAGCCTAGAATTGTGTCTGGCATTGAGTAGGCAATTGGTAAATAATGTCGAATACCTTACAGATGAAGAAACTGCATTTGTTAATTTCTGTAAGTATTTCCACTATGGCTGATTTCAAGCAACTACACTGATGTAAATCTATTTGTAAATTTCCTGAAAATTTAACTATAGGCTCTTGCAAGCCTGTCTTGCAAGCTGGCTCCACCTTAGCAAGAACTAGGACACAGTTCTAAAGGGCACACTCCCACCATTTCTCTATCCTGACGCCCTGAAGAAGGCAAAGTTCATACTTATACCTAAGTAGGAGGAGAAAAGGCACTGAAATAACTCCGTTCAAAGCAGAGTGCATAGGTGATTCTTAACCTAATCACAAAACTCCTCTGTTTAAAATGTTTTAGTATCGTCCCAATGTTCTTAGCATGACATTCAATTTCCTTATCATGACCCACAAGGCTCATTGAGAAAACTCCCTACTCTGTCAGGCACTGTACGAGGCTTTTTGTAATAGGGTTTAATGGTGAACATGACATAAATAACTCCTGCTCTCATGGACTCTGAGTCCAGTAAATAAGGCTGTCAATAAACAAATAATCAACCATTAAATACAAATTACAAAAGCAGACATGTGCAGTAGAGGAGGTGCTAAGGAAGAAAACAATGAGGAGGGGCTGCTCACTCAGACTGAAGGTGAGTTGAGCTCTCTAAGAAAGTGACATTTGAGACCTGAAGAATGAGAAAGAATTGGATGAGGAGTGGGGCTAGAGGACTGACAGAAAAGAAGAGGATTTGGCACTTTGAGGAATAGAAATAATTTTTGTGTAATTGGAGACAGTGAAGATGGGCTGGGGAGGATGGTTATAAATATTGCTATGGTCTGAATATTTGTGTCCTCCCATAATTCATAAGTTGAATTTCTAGTTTTCAAGGTGATGGTATTAGGAAGCGGGGCTTTGAGGAGGTGATTAGGTCATAAGGTGGAGCCCTTATGAATGGGATTTGTGCTTTTATAAGAGGCAGGAGAAAGCTCCCTCACCCCCTTCTGCCATGGGAGGACACAGTTCCAAGGCACATTTAGGAACTACAAAGCATCTGCCAGCGCCTTGATTTTGAACTTCCTATCCTCCAGAACTGAGAAATAGATTTGTTGTTTATAAGCCACCCAGTGTATGATTCTCGCACTCTCCCTTCACCCCCGCCCCCCCAACAGCCTGAAACACTAAGACAAATATAAACGCGAAGGACAGATGGCTAATGGCTAAGGGGAGTAAGGGATAGGCTTAACACCCTTTGAAGATAGAGACTAATTCAAGTCACAGGAGCTCAGATACTCTCTTTGAGTTATTCTTTTCCAATGATGGGCAACTTTCTTCTACAGAAAACGTTTTTATGTTTCTTGGTTTAAACAAGGATCATCCAGTTTCCACCAGGTCTTGCATAAATGAATAAACAGAAGCCCAAAGAGGGAAATCTGATCACCAACAGTTTTTCAGCCAGTAGTAGTTGTATGGCCTTGGGCAATATATTTTCTGAGCCAGCACTATTCAACAAAAACGCAATGGGAGCAAGCCACCTATATAGTTTATATCTTCTACCAAACACATTTAAAAGGATAAAGAAACGTGTGAAATTAAGTTTATAATTTTATGA
>NW_006291383.1:4269326-4300584 GCF_000327345.1 Myotis davidii | reverse complement strand
CACAGGGTGGGGCCCTTATGAATGGGATTTGTGCTTTTATAAGAGGCAGGAGAAAGCTCCCTCACCCCCTTCTGCCATGGGAGGACACAGTTCCAAGGCACATTTAGGAACTACAAAGCATCTGCCAGCGCCTTGATTTTGAACTTCCTATCCTCCAGAACTGAGAAATAGATTTGTTGTTTATAAGCCACCCAGTGTATGATTCTCGCACTCTCCCTTCACCCCCGCCCCCCCAACAGCCTGAAACACTAAGACAAATATAAACGCGAAGGACAGATGGCTAATGGCTAAGGGGAGTAAGGGATAGGCTTAACACCCTTTGAAGATAGAGACTAATTCAAGTCACAGGAGCTCAGATACTCTCTTTGAGTTATTCTTTTCCAATGATGGGCAACTTTCTTCTACAGAAAACGTTTTTATGTTTCTTGGGTTTAAACAAGATCATCCAGTTTCCACCAGGTCTTGCATAAATGAATAAACAGAAGCCCAAAGAGGGAAATCTGATCACCAACAGTTTTTCAGCCAGTAGTAGTTGTATGGCCTTGGGCAATATATTTTCTGAGCCAGCACTATTCAACAAAAACGCAATGGGAGCAAGCCACCTATATAGTTTATATCTTCTACCAAACACATTTAAAAGGATAAAGAAACGTGTGAAATTAAGTTTATAATTTTATGACTCAAAATATCACTTCAATATGTAATCAATAGAAGTCTTAAAAATCCAGTATGCGTTTTATTTACCTTATGGCACATTTCAATTCAATCTAGCCATATTTCAAGTTCTCTTTTTAGAAAAAATTTTTTTCTAAATATATTTTTATTGATTTCAGAGAGGAAGAGATAGAAACATCAATGATGTGAGAAAACCATTGATCGGCTGCCTCCTTCATGTCCCATACTGGGGATTGAGCCTGCAACCCAGGAATGTGCCCTTGACCAGGAATCAAACCCGGAACCCGTCAGTCCCCAGGCTGACGCTCTCCACTGAGCCAAACCCTCAAGTTCCCGTTAGCCACGTGTGGTTGGTGGGTATAGAACTGGACAGTGCAGTTCTGTATCTTAGCTTCCTTATCTGTGAAATGAGGATAAAATTGCCTAGGTCACTGGAAGGAACGTGAGAGATCTGTTCCTGGGAAACCCCTGCATCCAGTCCTGCCCTTAGGAAGCGCGCAATGAATCTGGTTTCCTGAGGTCTTGTCTGTCCTGGCACCGCCTTCCTCCGAGTCTCCGCCCCTTTCTCCGCCCCCTTCAGGCTCCGGGCGGAAGCAGAGCTGTCACAAATGCAGCGCGCTTTACGGCAGCGCCGCCTTTAACCGCAGTGTGGCTGGCTCGTGCGTCGCGCACCCTTCACCTCATTGGCTCTGCGTCCCCGCTCACGGCGCTTTTCGGCAGTGTGGCTGCAGCGCCGCTGACGGGGTCCGCGGCTGGATTGCGAGTGGAGGCAAGGAAGCAGAGTTAGCGGTGTTAGCGGCGCCTGGAAGCATGGACGTGGGCGAACTCCTCAGCTACCAGGTAGGAGGGGCGGGGGAGCTGGGGCGCCGTACCCTGATCCGAACGTGGGTGGCAGGTCGCAGGACCAGCGTCCCTTCATCTCACCTTTCCTCACCCCAAGTCCCGGGCCGGGGCCCCTCACTTCTCATACCACCGGGGTCCGAGCCTCTCATTTCATTTCACTCCCTCTCGAGACCCTCCTGTGCTCTTTCCATTTATTCCTTTCCAAGGCTCGAGTCCTTTTTCAACTCGTCTGGGCTCCTCCTCACCCTACCCTTGGGCCCGGTCCCCTTCTACTCTTCTTCACAACCACCCCCTTCCGCTCTCTTCTTACCCACTCACTGAGTTTGTGGTGGTGGGAGAGCGCTGGTCCTTGCATTTGAGCCTCAGCTTCTCCCCTGACTGGCGACGTGGCTTTTGGACAAGTTATTTCATCCTCTTTGAGCCTCAGTATAAAATGGAGAGTCATAACGATGTAGTAGCGTTGCTTGGGCACTATGTCAACTAATGGGTGTGAAAGTTGATCTGAAGGTGTGGAAAGCTGTACCCATGTTAACTGCAGATGTTGGGAAATGTTGGGAATTCTAGCATGGGATGGACCCCTAGAATCTTCCTGTCCCCCTGGCCCAGCCTATTTATGGGGAACCGGCGGCCCAGAGGGTGGAAAGGACTTACCCAAAGTCACTCAACCAGTAAGAGCTGGGGTTAGAGCTGAGGTCTCCTGGCTCTCAGCTCAGCATTTCCCTCCGTCCTTTGGCTTTCTAATGAGGCTCCTAGTGAGAGGCAGTAGAGCTGCTCTGTTCAGTATTGTAGCCACTAGCCACATATGGCTATTGAGTCCTTGAAATGGGACTAGCCTGAATTGAGAAGAACTGTGAATGTAAAATCACACCGGGTTTTGGAGATTCCGTATGAAAGGAGTAAAGTTTTTGTATTGATTACATGATCATATTAATCTTATTAATGACGTTGATTATAGATCATGCTGATTAAGAGATCATTATGGATAATGGATGAAACACAAAATATTTAAAATAAATTTTACCTGTTTCTGTTTACTTTAAAAAAATTTATTGATTTCAGAGAAAGGAAGGGAGAGGGAGAGAGAGAGAAATCCAATGATAAGAGAGAATCATGGGATCGGCTGCCTCCTGCAACCCCCTACTGGGGATCGAGCCCACAACCCAGACATGTGCCCTGCCTGGGAATTGAACCCTGACCTCCTGGTTCATGGGTTGACGCTCAAACACTGAGTCACGCCAGCTGGGATCTGTCTACCTCCCCCAACTCCTCAATCGGCGCTACTCTGAGTGTGACTGGGGGTGGCATCACAACCTCCCGATCGCCCTGCTCTGTGCATGGCAGGGGGCGGCACCCCAACTCCCCAATCAGCCCTGCTCTGAGCCCGACCAGGGGCTGTGAGGCAGGCACCTAGGGATTGGGCCTGCCCTCTGCCACCAGAGAGTGGGCCTAAGCCAGCAGGTCGTTATCTCCCAAGGGGTCTCAGACTGCGAGAGGGCACAAGTGGGGCTGAGGGACATCCCCCCCCCCCCCCCCCCCCCCCCTGCATGCCGCACACTGGGGACCGAGCCCGCAGCCCCTACCAGAACCAAACTGAGACCTCCTAGTTCACAGGTTGAGGCTCAATTACTGAGCCACACCAGCTTGGCCTGGTTTACTTATTAATGTAGCTAATCACCTTTTAATTTGGCTACTAAAATAACACATATAGCTAGCCTCATATTTGTACTGGACCAGCTCTGCAGTATAAAGAATAGGTAATTGAGAGTCATGAGTCTGGAGCCCCATGTTGCTTGGAATCTGTTTGGTTCACAACAGATTCCACACATTTTGTTCAAGGTGTAATCTTGAACAAAATGCTTAACCTGTTTATGCCTTGGTTTCCTCATCTGTAAATGGGGGGGGGGCAATGTTGATATCTATCACATAGGTCTCTTGTGAAGCTTAGACCGATGCTTGTCAAATGGTAAACATTCAATAAATGTTAGCAGTTATATTTGTGCCACCACCTCAGCCACTATACAAAGAACTGACCTTAGAAACTAGACAGGACTTAGAAAATGGGGAGAGATAAAGCCAAAAGGTTTCTCTTTTTAAGATAGTAATTGAAAGAAGGAAATAGGAGTGCTGTTGAATGGGTATTTCTGTTTGGGTGGTGGAATCGCTAGACATTGACTCATGGAATATTAAAGCTAGAAGAGGTTCATTCATTTGCTCAACAAATAATATTGAACCAAACAGACAAGGTTCTTGCTTTTGTGGAGCTTATAGTCTGGTGGGCAAATAACAACAAGTGAGTAAATAAGAATTCAGATTGTGATAAGTGCTTTGAAGAGTATGCAGGTAATACTAAAGACCTGTGCTCTTTAGTATGGTAGCCACTGGGCACATGTGACTGTCAACACTTGAAATATGCATAATTCAAATTGGGATATAATATATGTGTAAAATACACACTGTATTTCCAATATTTAGTATGAAAAAAATGAATGAAATATACATTAATAATTTTTATATTGATTACATGTTGGAATGATAATACTTAGTATATATTGGCTTAAAGAAAATATGTTATTAAAATTAATGTCACCTTAAAAACTTAATGTGGCTATTAGAAAATTTAAAGTTACATATTTGGCTTTTAGTGGCTTTCAGAATATTTTTATTGGACAGTACTGCTAAAGAAAGTAACCTCTGGAAGTAGGAGAAGGACCTATTATTTTAGACTAGGGGCCCAGTGCACGAATTCGTGCACCTTGAAAGGAACTGTGGGCTGTGAGGCTGCTGTGGGCACAGGGTGGGTCTTGGCCCATCCTCTGTGCCCCCACTTGGTCCCCTGTTTGCCAGCAGCCCCGCTCCCGATGCCTGACAGCGCTGGCTCTGCTCACACCCACTGAGGGCATGGAGCGATTGGGGCCAGCGCCAGCAGCGGGTGCGAGCAGCAGCTGCTGCCCCATCACCCCTCAGGAGCAAGGGGAGGTAGAGAAGCCCTCAGGGCCAGCAGCTACCTCTTGCATCTGCTGATAGCACAGAGCGAACGGGGCCGGTGCCGGCAGCAGGTGTGAGTGCCCGGCAGGACCATGGCGTGCAGGAGAAAAGAATTTTCAGTAACCACCAAAGGCTCATCCCAATGACATTGACCAGTGCCCTGCCTTGGTCTGGCACCCCTGCTCACCTGCTCCACCATCTTGCCACAGCCGACGCCCGCCATGTTCCGTGCACGCCCCCTGGTGGTCAGTGCACGTCATAGTGACTGGTTGTTTGGTGGTTCGGTTGTTCCGTTATTCAGTCTATTTGCTTATTAGGGATATATAGAGTCCGGGAAGGACTCTCTGCGAAATGGACATTAAAGAACTGAAGGCTGAGAAGGAGCCAATCTTGTGGAAAGGTCAGAGTGATCATGACAGAGGGAACAGCAACTACATAGGCTATGAGGTAGAAGCTGGTTCAGCGGGTTAGAGGATCAAAAAGAGCTTCGATGGTGAGTGAGCAGGAGAATGGCAGGTGATGAGGCTGGAGTTGTAGGCAGATGATAGGAGGTGTAGGAAAAGGTAGGCCTTTCTGTGGGCCATGATAAGGAGTTTGAATTTCATTTTGAGAGATGTTATAGATAATCTCATTCATGCGATTTGTTTGCAGATGAAAAGTGAACACATTTTGATAAAGGGACTTCCCTGATGTTATGGGACAAGATAGTGGCTGAGTTGAAAGCAGAATCCTGATCTCTCTATTTCTATCTCTGTTCATTCCCCACCTACACTATTCATGCATTTTCCTTTCTGAAAGATCAATGTTCACTCCTGTTGCTAAAGGATAGTACTGTCTGGAACAGGGTTGGGCAAACTTTTTGACTCGAGGGCCACAATGGGTTCTTAAACTGGACTCAGAAAAAGGAGCTGCGGCCGTGTTTCCCGACGTTGCCATGTTAACACTGCTGCTGGTGAAGGAGCGGAGGGGAGAGCAAGAGAACCCTCCGCTCTTTCGGCTCCACGGGCCGGATAGAACAGCCGAATGGGCCGGATCCAGCCCGCGGGCTGTAGTTTGCCCACGGCTGGTCTGGAATCTAATCTGTAACCATTCAAACACACCATCCTTTTGTAGAAGTCATGAAGATCATCTACAAGTTAATGGATACAGAAGCTCTTTGAAAACAGTAGCACTCTGTAGATATGAAAGATCCCTATTTACCTATATCATCTCTCTAAATTCTTATAACAACCCTATGAGGAAGGTGCTCTTTTTAATCCCTGTTGCATAGATGAGGTACAAAAAGTTACCTGTCTTATTGCTGAAGTTCCTAAACACTGTGCTGTACTGCTTGTCTGTTCTGTGCCAGATGCTGAGCTAAAGTGCTTTCAGATAAAATTCTTACATTTAATTCTCAACATGCCTCTTGGCATACCTTTTGTTTTAATAGAAAAGGAAACTCAAGCTAGAGAGGTCAACCAACCTGAGCAAGGTTAAGAGCCAGTAAGGAGTGGAGGTAGAACTAAAACCTACTAAATACCCAAATCTAGTTTTCCATTTTATTTTTAGCTTTTTAACAACTTAAAAAAACTGAAGTATGGCACACCTATAGAAGAATGCGTAAATTTTAAGTGTCACTGATTATAGCTATCAACTTTACCACTAAAGTTCATTTCTCAGGGTCATGTGGGAACAGGATGTCTGATTTGAATATCCGCACTGCCAGAGTTTGATTCAGTAAATCTCCCATGGGACCTAAAATTTGCATTTCTAACAAGATCCCGGGTGATGTGAACCTATTGATCTAGGGACCACATTTGAGATCCCCTGGTCTAGAACGATCTACATTAAAACATTTTTTCTCCAGCTGAGACATTCTCCTCCCTTTTCATGGTCATTAGTTTGCAGTTTTTTTGAGCTTAAATTATACTTTTTCCCTGCCATCCAAGATACTGTGAGCAATCACTTAATCTTCCTGGGCCTCAGTTTCCTCATATGCCTAATGAGGGGATTAAGTAAGTCTCTATGAGGTCCCTGCTAGCTTTAAAATTCTGTGATACTAATTATTTAGACCAAGAGCTTTAGAGATTTCAAGGTATAAAAAAGCTTGATGTAGTAGAATGAAACAGGGCCGAAAATCTGGAAGATTTAAGTTTTAATCCTACCTTTATCATTACTTATCTGAGTGATTCAGGACAAGTCACTTCCCATCTCTGTACATTAATTTTTTAAAATCTCTTATAAAGTCACCTATAAAATGAGGGGAGTCAGCTATATAACTTCTGGCTCTTTCCTAAAATTTAGGGGCACGGGTAAGCAAAGAAAATATGTAATGTCAAGAAATGTTTATTAAAAGTATTTAACATTTTTTGTGTGCTCACTAAATTTCATTTGTCAGGCAACTTGGTAGGAAGATTCCAATTTTCTGCGGAGATTGGTTCTTCTAGTAATAGAGTTAGGCAGTAAGGGACTCTCTGTATATGCCTTATATCCTTGACATATGTTAACTATTCATTTGAGAAGACAGGAGAATTATAATGTGGACAGGAGGTGTTGGAAAATGTCTTAAAGAGGAAACCAGCTATGTTCCCAATATGGAAATGTACTTTTTTGATGCCTTCAGGCTTAGACGTCTCATCAAGAAGTGTGCCCAGCAGTTCCTTGGCAGAGAAGTTTCTGCTGCATATATAAACTCCAGGGTTTTCTCATTAATACTAATTTCACAGATGTCTGGAAAAAGTTCTTACATCCAAAGTTTTGCAATAAGGACTTCGCATTTAGTACAGGTTGGCTAGGGGGAATGACTTCCTTTGTGACATGAGAAATACTCTGTTTGAGGCAGACTGGGGTCAGAGACCTTTTGTTTTGACAATATTGTAGATACCCACTATTCTTGTGACCTATTAGTGATATCATAGCATTTCCTTGGATTGCAGGTGCTTATAGGAATCTATAATCATGCTCCTTTCCCCTTATTATTTCTCCTTTCTTTGTAATAAAAATTTTTAATAACACTACACCAACAAGACCAGTATTAAAATAACGTATTTGAGAAAAGGAAAACTACTACCCTAATCTAATAAATATTTTTATATTCCCACAGTCCTTAGGTATTTTGCATGGCTATAACTATTGTGTATACACTATTTTGTGTTTTATTTTATTTTTGTAATTTTATTTGAGCCAACTGATGACAAATGCTGGGGAACAAGATCTCAAATGCTCCTGAGTTATATTTTCAATTTAACATTGTCAGAAATATTTCCTGTGTTTCTACATATAGTCTTTGTTTAAAAATATTTTAATTGACTTTTAGAGAGAGGGGAAGGGAGAGAGAGAGAGAGAGAGAGAGAAGCATCGATGTGAGAGTTAAACATCGATTGGCTGCCTCCTGCACATTCCCTACCAGGGATCAAGCCTGCAATCTTGGCATGTGCCCTGACTGGGAATGGAGTGGGCAGCCTTTTGGTGCACAGAACTCTGCCCAACCAACTGACCCACACTGGCCAGGACTCTACATAGTCTTTATGTTATTATTAATGTTTGTATATTTTTGGTGATGGGCTGACCATTTCCCCCTAAATTGAGTATTTAGGTGGTTTTCAGTTTTTTAGCCTTGGAGATAATATTGTAGTGAATTTCTTTAGTCATGTGGCATTTTCCCCTCCCATCTGTCCTTACTAATTACTGTGTGTATTGCATGTACTAGAATTATTAAGACATTGTCTGGACCTTAAAGAATTCATAATTTAAGAAGCAAGACCGACATTTTAACATCTAACTTATCATAAGCACAATAGAAGGAATGATTGGATATGCCTGGAGAGGGGATGTATTGGTGGGAATGGATTTGGTTTGGTCATTGAAGAAAAGGGAGATGACATTGGAATCTCAGTTTTGAATGAATAGGAATTCTGTGGGGTAATGAAGGAGGTTGAGGAGAATCATTCTTGACGTGGATTAGTGAGAGCAAAAGCATGGGAGTGAAATGTTCAGAGCATTGAGTAAATGAGGGGAGTGGCAGGAGATGACGGGGTCACTTTAGATGTAATTATGTTAAGCAATACATAGTGCTCATATGGAATAACCCTTTATCAGTTTACAGTGCTAAGAGCAGTGTGTGTTCTGGTTTTACTGCACTTGATATTACTGGTTGTCATAATTTAATTTTCCCCATTAATCTAATAGGTATATAAAGTTAGTTCAAATTTGCCTTAATAAGCATTTTTTTCTTCTTTGTTTAGCATTTGTATTTGTTATTATCTGCCTCTTTCTGTTAACATAGTGTAGTTTGTAATTAAGCTTTTCTCTCTTTTTTTTATGGTGTGAGTTTAAGAAACATTGGAGGGCTGAACGCTTTGTGCTCAGATATATTTTTCATTCAGTGGTCGCCTTATTTTACTTACTAATATAAAGCTGATACTATTTTATAGCATCGTGAAATAGGCTTTTTGCATGATAGTCTAGTGCTTTTTGAAGTTACTTTCTGTTAGTTGTGAGACTATCAATAACAGATAAAAAAGCTATTCCCACTTCAGGGTGTTTTCTGTTTCATCTCCTGAGTGATTTTCTCCTTAGGTTCATTTCCTCCCTTTCACCTTTTTATCCTCTCTCTTTTCCCTAGTGTATTCTTTTATACTCACGAAACACATATGTGTAGTTTCCTTGTACACTGGACAGTGAACTTAGAGGCAGGGAACAGCACCTAGCAGTGTCTTCCCCATAATTGATGCCTAATAATGGGTGTTTATCATCGATTGAGTAAATAACTAGTACATGCCTTCAAATATGCTCTCGTTATTTGCCCCTTTTGGAAAGCTTATTTGCTTGCTGACTTGTATCTTTGCTTTCATGGTAGACATCAAGAAAGTTTGATTCGCCAAAACCGGTTTGGCTCAGTGGATAGAGCGTCGGCCTGCGGACTGAAAGGTCCCAGGTTTGATTCCGGTCAAGGGCATGTACCTGGGTTGCGGGCACATCCGCAGTGGGAGATGTGCAGGAGGCAGCTGATCGATGTTTCTCTCTCATCGATGTTTCTAACTCTCTATCTCTCTCCCTTCCTCTCTCTGTGAAAAATCAATAAAATATATTTTTTTAAAAAAGAAAGTTTGATTCAAATCTTTTACTTCAGTTTCAGAATTGTTCTCCTCTTCCTTATTATGTCTTGCTACTCCTGCTAAAAAACCTACATTAAAAAAAATTCATTTTGAACTAATTTTAAACTTATAGTAAACGGTTTCCATATAGTCCTCACTCAGCATCCCATAAAGTTAACATTTTATAACCATAGTACAATGATGAAAACCAGGAAATTAACATTTATATACCAGTAATGCACTAAACTACAGACTTAAACTCAAATGTCACCAGTTTTTCCACTAATGTCCTTTTTCTGTTCTGGGATCCTATCCAGGATCTCGATTGCATTTAATTGTCATTTTCTTTGTCTTATATGACCTTGACATTTTTTGACTAGTCAATTATTTTGTAGACAAAGCAAAACTTTCGTTCTTGCTGGTTGTCAATGCCCTCTTTAAGGCCAAAGATCTTCTTGACTCATCCATTCTTTTGTCTTCTGTCTTTCAGTACCTTTATGTAGACAACTCTTAGTTCACTGGTTCTGATTTGAGTTTCATGTGTTTACTAAACATTCTGGCCAGATGTTCTGGTATCACATAATTCTCTGCATCTCTCCGCCTGCTCCACCACCTACTCACAGTTTTGCATTTTAGTCAGGGCTGTCTCCGCTCAGTGGACGTGAAGAAGCCTTGGAGCTATTTCTCAAAGATGAAAGGGCTCAACGATGAAAGGCAAGGTTCTTTTTCTCGTGGATCATGCAAGCCCATAAGCAGAGGACTAGTTCCTCTCTCAGAAATAAAGTTGTTAGGAGTTGAAAATGATTAAGTCACAGTTCTTGCTCTTGTGAGGCTTGTAGACTAGAGGGAGCATCCCACAGATTTGAAAACTGATAAGCCAGGGCGAAGTGTCAGTGCTGTTTACAGAGGTGTGAACACGATGTGGTGGCACAGAGGCAGGAGCAGCCCTGCCACTGGGAAGTTGGGAAGGCTTTGCAGAGGAGTTGTTTCTTCAGTAGTCTTCTGTCCCTTCCTTTCTCTTTGAAGCGCCATCGTCTTGCTTTAGACTCGTGGGATTTGGTCAGATAAGTAGCTTTCTAGTTGGTCTTACTTTTTACCTTTGTGGATTTCATATTGGCACAGTGTGAATGTAGGTTTATCTTCTTCATAGACCAACAGAACACTCTTCTTTGATAGAACACTTGTCAGTCCTACCTATTTCAGCTTTCTTGGAGATAGGTCTTATTGCGATGCCTAATTTTGGAGGTGAACTTGAGGAAGACAGCCTTACCTTTTTTCAGTCTCTCACTAGGTGGTTATTGTTTAAATTTGGGATTGGATTTATAAGGCTTACCCCAATAGAGAAGTTTTCATGTATAAAAATGACTACATTGGAGAATGTGGATGGTTCAAAATAACTTGAAGAAAATAATTTCTTCAGCATTGTTGGAGAAAATAATTCAAAGCACATGACGTTCTGAGAGTGCCCATTAGGCATCTTCATTTAGTGTTTAGTGTAGTGTATGAACACAAACTCTGGGCCAACTGCCTGTGTTTGAAATCTTCCTCTGTTGGCTGCAAGTTATGTGATCTTGGTTCAGTTAATTAATCTATTTTAGCCTCAGGTCTTCATCTTTACAATGGATATTATATAATAGTGTTACCTCATCTCACCATCTTTTATAATATATAGTCTTACTGATTTCAGAGAGGAAAGGAGAGAGAGAGAGAGAGAGAGAGAGAGAGAGAGAGAGAGATCAATGATAGGAGAGAATCATTGATTGTCTACCTCCTGCACACCCCCTACTAGGGATCAAGCTGCAATCTGTGCATGTGCCCTGACCACCTCCTGCACACCCCCTACTAGGGATCAAGCTGCAATCTGTGCATGTGCCCTGACCAGGAATCAAACCATGGCCTCCTGATCCATAGGTCAGTGCTCAACCACCGAGCCTTACCAGCTGGGTTTATCTTACCATCTTTTTAAAAAGAGGATTAAGTGAAACAGTATGGGTAATGCTCAGTAGTATAGTGCCTGACACATAGTAAGTGTCCAGTAAATGTTAGCTGTTGATTTTTATTATTGATACTAGAGGCCCGGTGCATGAATTCATGCACAGGTAGGGTCCGGCCGGCCCAATCTGGCCAGGGATAGGGGCTGTGGGTGGTTGGCTGGTCCCGCTCCCTGGTCAAACTCCCAGTTGAACTCCCGGCCGAGAGGACAATTTGCATATTAGCCTTTTATTATATAAGATAATTACAAACAGTGCATATGCTGTAACAAAAACAAAATGGTTTTCTTGAATTCTACAAAGCTGCCTTAGTATTCCCAAGGTCATTGCTTCCCTTGGAGGTTAAGGTTTAGAATTCTGTAAAAGGAAATGAGAACAGTTTGTCACCCACATATGCCATAGTATAGAACTGTTTTTAATAGATTAAAGCACACCCTATCCCACCACAGTTAGCAGTCATTGATATCAAGAATTATGTCATCAATGCTGTAATCCGTTTGTCCAGGTCTCTTATGTTTTTTTAAATTGGAGAGAGAGAGGTAGAGGGAGAGAGAGAAAGAGAAAGAAACATCGATTAGAGAGAAAAGGTCTCTTTAATATCACTTAGATATCTCAGTTTTTCTCTTGTCTGGAATCAGGAACCTCATTTACAAATTACTCCTTTCTTTTTCTTCCTCCTCCTCCCCTAAGTTTCCTGAAGGAAGTGGTTGGTTTTGGTGTGAGTCTTGTGTAGCTATGGAAAGATTGGATTTAGGAAAAGGTATAGCAGGAATTCTTACCTTCTCCAAGGTCAACTATTTGATTCTAGTATTTCAGCTGAATAGTTCAAAACCATTTTCCTTTTCATGGAATTCCAGGAGTGACTGATCTGAAAGTGTTGACCTAAACTTTAGGTCCTCAGCTCCATTGTGGGTTGATAAATAGAAACTAGATTATCTTCATCCCAAGTTCATCGAAAGATCTAGTGAAACAACTGCAATACATTTTCATCTCTTAGCTCATTTTAGATTTTCAGTTGCCTGTAAGCAGATTATCCAGTTTGGCTCTTTAGACTTTCCTTCAGCTACCCATCAATGTTCAAAGTCATTGACTGAACCTAGAAGGATTTAAAATCAAGCACAGAATATTATGATGCTTCTCTCTGCATATGGCTAACTATATTCCAAAGGCAGATATGGTTGATTATTGAACAGTTTGTTTGGCATTATCCATGTGCTTATTCTATTAATACAAAAAATTGAGGATTGATTACATTTTCTACTTGACTCCCTTCTCTCCAGTTAAGAGGAACTGAGTTTAAGGTTACTTTTGGGATCTTTAATAGACTTAAACATTAACAGGACATCCATCCTCTGTTGATGTTGGAATGCTATTTTCTTTGCAGCTTTGGATAAAAAGAAAAGAATTGTAGCTATAGTTTGTCGTGTTATCTTTTGCCAGCTTCTTTGAACATAGGACTAGCTAATAGCTTCTCGTATTCATGATAAGAGAAACTTAAGCATTTCCAGGTTACATAATGGTTGACAGAGAAGCTGAAACATGGAGTAGGGGCCCTGGCAAGGAATAACTGTTGGACAGAGGGGTTGTAGCTGAAAGAAACCCATAATGAGGTTCTTTTTTAAATGGGTGATATACGTTGTATTGAATTGTACTAGCTCCTCTTTTATCTCAGTGCCTTTGGAAAATGTGGTTTTCTTCATAAACAGATTTTCCAAATAACTGAAACTTACAAGTGGACCAAGAGTGCTAGAACAAGAAGGACCTAGAAATTCTTTATCCCAGCCTCTTTACAGATGGGGAAGGCTGAGCACAGGGAGGAAAGCGACTTACCTCGGAAGCCCAGCTACTTGGCAATAAAAGGGGATTCAGAGCAGTGTTCTTTCTTTCCTTTCTCTTTCTTTTCTTTTCTTTCTTTTCTGTTCTTTCTTTCTTTCTTTCTTTCTTTCTTCCTTTCTTTCTTTCTTTCTTTCGTTCTTTCTTTCTTTCTTTCTTCCCTTTCCTTTCCTTTCCTTCCCTTTCCTTCCCTTTCCTTCCCTTTCCTTCCCCCTTCCCTTTCTTTCTTTCTTCCTTTCTTTCTTTCTTTCTTTCTTTCTTTCCTTCCTTCCTTCCTTCCTTCCTTCCTTTTCTTTCTTTCATCTTTTCTTGAACATGCCATGCTGCCTTCCCCTTTACATAGTCAAAAGTTGAATTTTTCATCTTGTGTGGAGTTTTTTCTAAAACATAAGGCATTCTTGCCTTTCTCAATAGATGACACTGTTGTCTCAGGATCATTATTATGAACACGTGTTAATTGTGCTCAGCTTCTCCCATGACCTTTTGACGTATGGAAAGCTTTTAATCCCGCATTAAAACACTTGGAGTGTTAGAGAGATTTTGTGTTTTTGTGCCAATTTTTATAGTGTTTTTTTCCCCCCTCTTCTCTTTGATACCAGCTGTCACTCTTTAGTGTTGTTTGTTTTATAGGATTTAAACCTTTGAGGCATTTTTTGCTTTCTTTTCGTGGTGCCATGAAAAGCTAAGATTGTTGAATAAGTGAGGAATTAGTATTCTTGGTCATCTTTGGATGAACTGTAAAAACTTTAGGGCTCATTTATTAGATACTGGAGCCTGTAAATACTAGAAATCATGCTAGTGTAACTTGTCTTCATTTCTCATCAAGCATTTCTTCTAGCATCTTTTTGCCTACTACTAGGTTTTGGGGACTGAAGAATATCTGCACAATTACTATTGCCCACTAATGAGTCTTTTAGGAGAAACTAGCACAAATAGGGGCTCAACCTGGTTTTCTATAGAGGGACTCTTTTTTTGTATGGCTGCTTATTTTTCTGGAGGGGAGCATTTACCTGTCTGATTGCTTGACCCTCTATCTTTAAGCTAGTCTTGTAAACAAATTCACACGCCCACCAGCCCATGAAATCTAGGTTATAGCAATCACCTAAGAACCTATGTGCTTATTTCTGACTTGCTCTTGCCTCTGCCCAATTCTTGTCTTGTGTTTGGCTGTTGGCTCTCTCATTTCATATTTCTCCTTCCCCAGTCTACTCCCAAAGCATGTAAGCATGTGTACACACACACACACACACTCTCTCTCTCCCCCCAACACACCAGTTTCTTTTAGACTTAGTATGTATCTGCTCTCTGGTTCCCAACTACACAGCCTCATCCAAAAGGACTCTGCTGGCTAGAACTGGACCTGCCTCATATAGTGTGCCTCATTTGGTGTAGCCCTGCCTTAACTGGACCTTCAAGACCCAATCTTTTGTCTCAGCCCATGGGTAATCACCATTGCCGGCCCGTCTGATCTTCCTGTGAAAGGACAGTTTGGGCAAGACCCTACCCAAGAGCCTTGCAGAGTTTTCAGTTCTGCAGCTTTGGGAGTCTACAAGGTCTCCATTTTTGTCTTGTCTCCCTTTACTGTTATTTCCTAGTCATTCTAGGGGGCTGGCAAATAGCCAACCAATGTTTATAGGGCCTTATGACATATGCTCACAGTCAGGCTGTGTGTCCATCCAGATTTTCAAGAGTTAATAAATTTTATTTGGATTAGTGATCCATATTGAACCTTCCCTTCTTTAATTATTCAACAAATGTTTATTAAATGCCTACTAAATGCAAGATGTTATACTAGACCAGGGGTGGGCAAACTTTTTGACTCGAGGGCCACAATGGGTTCTTAAACTGGACCGGAGGGCCGGAACAAAAGCATGGATGGAGTGTTTGTGTGAACTAATATAAATTCAAGGTAAACATCATTACATAAAAGGGTACGGTCTTTTTTTTCAATAGTTTTATTCATTTCAAACGGGCCGGATCCTGCCCGCGGGCCGTAGTTTGCCCACGGCTGTACTAGACACTGGGAATAGAGTGGTGCACAGGACAGTCACAGTTCCTTGTGTTATGGAACTTATATCCAGGGAGACAAGACAGACAGTAAAGAAAGAAAACACATACAAATTAATAAGAACACTGAAACAAGCAAACAAATACTAGATAAACAAAAATAAGATATTCAAATAGGGATATGATGAGGGGCTGATGTAATAGAAGTTTGGGGGAACATCAGAATGTTCTAGAAGGCCTCTCAGGAGGTAACATTTGAGCGAGAATTGAATAAGATCCAGCCATATGAAGTGCTGAGGGAATAGCTATGTAGGCTATGGGAAAAACCAATACAAAAGCCCTAAGGTGAGAATAAGCTTGTGTTTGAGGCAGGTGTGACTCGAGTATATTGAGGGAGGAGGGGACAGTTGAGATAAGGACAGAAAGATCAGCTGTGGGGAGGAGGGGAAACCCTAAATTTTTAATTTCTGTATAGCGGGAAGCCATTAGGGGTTTTAGGCTGTGGAGTGATACATTTGGTTTATGTTTTAAAAGATCACGGCATCTGTGGAACAGAGAAGAGATTGGAGGGGAGCAATCTGGTCAGCTTAGTTGTTCAAGGTGGCATAGAATTCACCTTTGTGCTGCAGAGGCTGCAGCTGACACTTGTGCCCTCCCTAGGATAATTGCTTTCCTGCCTGGGTTGTTTTCAGAACCTCCCAGTTCTAAACATTTAATCTGTGTTCTGGCTTAATCAAGAAGCAACACTATCCGAGTGCCAGCCTTGGCACAGAAAATGTGGGCATCGTGCCTTTTGTTGAGCACCCTGGCCTGAAGAGAATGAAGCAGGCAGCCCCTGGTGGACCCGAGGACAATGCAACTGACCCTCAGCACCTGGTAACTTGTAGGAAGCTTTGGAATCCATAAATTTTATGTGCTTCTGCAAAACAGTTGCAGATGGTCTGGACTGATGATTAAATATCACTGCTGTTTTGTCCAGATCTGCTGTGGCCATCCTCTTCATGCCTGGTTTTACATTACAGTGGGTAATTAAAGGGGCACAGCCATTTCTGGTTACTTCCAGGATATCTTTTTCACTTGGCTTAGGGAGTAATTTCAGTTTTTGCCATTTGTATAAGTGACAGCAGTGAGCAGTGGCTGTGACTGGCTACTTTTTGTTTTCAAAATTAAAAAAAAAAGACTTAAAAAGAACTTTCCCTAATGAAAGGGAATAATTGCCTGCCTGCCTTTGCTGTCTCTGCTAATTCTCCAGTGGGAGTTCTACCATCAGACTTGTCAGAGTTGGTTGGCAGAGACTTTCTCTCCTGAGTTAGCACATAGAGATCTGAGCTGGCAGAGAGAACACAAATTAGCAATGGTACAAGCATATCTGCAGAGGAACAGATTTCCTTCTTACCAGAGGTGCCATTGGTGGGCAGCACCCTAATTCTCCATGCATCTCTTACCACTGATGACAGGACTTTTCAGCAAATTAAAAGAATTGTTTAAGCAACACCTGAGTTGGGCAGTTTCAGACGCCCTCAGGCTGCTCAGGCTGCCAATGTAAAGTCACTGAATATTGTCTCTCTGGCTTCTACTGGGGATCCTTACACCTCACTCAGCATAATGAACTTGGGGAAACAGAAATTCTGAATCTCTCACTCTCTCTCTCTCTCTCTCTCTCTCTCTCTCTCTTTCCTGGTCAGGGCACATACCCAGGTTGTAGGTTCAATCCCCAGTTGGTGTTCGTACAGGAGGTCTCTCATCTCTCTCTCTCTCTCTCCCTCTCTCTCTCTCTCTCTCTCTCTCTCTCTCTCTCTCTGCCTAAGATTTCTTTTTCACCCCCACAGAACTTAAAAGGACACAGAAGGCTCAATGGGGAGAATGAAAAAAGAGATGGTGTCTGCCTTCTGGCTGACATGATTTGTGCCCTCATCGCATGGGGATTCCATAATGAAGATTGCAATGTCCTATAATTACAAGATTAAACATTTTGTTTAAATTAATAATTTCCCCTCACCCTCTCTGTGTGCTTAAAACCACCATTAGAGCAAGATGGAAACTGGTTAACTGGTCTGATATTCAACTTTATGTTCTAGTTGTGATTGTCAGTAAGAGGTGAAGTCTCATTTTAATTAAAAAAGCAATTTTTAGCCATGGTTCACATTGTGTGAAGCAGAGGCACTTCTGACCATGAGAATTGTCGATTGCTCAGTGCAGTGAATATAGCTTTTTTCAGGACCATGACACTGAGCCCAACAGGATAATATTGGGAGTTAGGTGTGCAGCTGGGCTTGAAAGATTGCTTGTGCAGCAATGGCACATTTGCCTTTAATTGACAGATTGTCTTTGTTTGTGGGAGAAGGGTGTTACTTATAGGGATGGTATATTCCTGATTTGAAATGAATGAAAGGCAGCTCATAGAGTAGCTTATAGAAATTGTCATATTTTAAAATGAAATAAAATAATATGTGTATTCTCCTCCCTGTGTCACCCAGCCAAAAAGAACAAAACCAACGGCTGGGAATTACCAGGTATTGAAGCCCACTGAAAGTCGGGTATTGTGCTTTTTTATTTGTATGTTATTCTATCTCATCCTAAAGGTAACCCTGGGAAGCCAGTGTTCTTAATCCCATTTTATAAAAGAGGAAAGGAAGTTCACAGAGGTTTAATAACTTGCCCAGAGATTCTAGGAAGTAGATGGTAGAATCTTTTTCCTAATAGGGGACTCAGGTGGCTGGAGGTAGCTAAAAAGAGGAGTAACCTAGAGTAGCATGCAGCAGAAGGCTACCATTACCCTACCTTGAACTTGTCTCAGTCTACCATGTATATCATTCTTGTCCAGCAGAACACCATGCACTGGTTATCATACCCATGGGAGCAGAATATTGGGTATTAGTTACCAATCCCA
The DNA here is from genome assembly GCF_000327345.1 of Myotis davidii. NCBI lineage: Eukaryota > Metazoa > Chordata > Mammalia > Chiroptera > Vespertilionidae > Myotis > Myotis davidii. The sequence continues at coordinate 4,282,285 of NW_006291383.1, read as the reverse complement.
GGGGAGGACTCTAAACACTTCTGCCCTTTGCGTCTTGGTATTGGAATTGCCAAGGAAAACACAACATGTTCAAGCACTGGATGGAATAGTACTTGGCTCACATAGAGAAGAGATATAGTAAAATCAGCTTCAGTGGTGTGCAGTGGCCCTTGTGGCTAACTCCCGTTCCTCCCCCCTGCAGCCATTTGGCGTGCATATACCCCCCTCTCTTGCAGCAGAAGGACCTGGACCTCAGAGGTAGTGGTATGCCCGAGGGTCATTGACATACATGCTTAAGCAGAGCAAAGGAACAGGAACACTCCTTGAACCTGAAACAGGGAAAGATATTCCCAAACAAGGTGATAAGCCTCGCACATCCTGTATGAACTTCTTATTTCTTGGTAAGGAAGTATTCCAGGCCCCAGGATCATCTTATGGGGTTGAGTGGGCCTTTGAAATACTGCATGCCATGAGACTGCCTTTCCCAACAATTTTTTTAAATATATTTTTTTATTGATTTTTTACAGAGAGGAAAGGAGAGAGATAGAGAGTCAGAAACATCGATGAGAGAGAAACATTGACCAGTTGCCTCCTGCACATCTCCTACTGGGGATGTGCCCGCAACCCAGGTACATGCCCTTGACCGGAATCGAACCTGGGACCTTTCAGTCCGCAGGCCGACGGTCTATCCACTGAGCCAAACCAGTTTTGGCCCCAACAATTCTTTATTGGAATTATTTGATTAAATATCTTTCTTCCCAGTGGACTTTATGTTCCTCAAGGGCAGTGACCAGATCAGTGTCTGCTGTACAGTAAATACTGAATAAATGTCTCTTGACCAAAGAAAGGGAAGAATGAGGAATGAAAGAATAAAGCAGTGAATCAGTGATCAGGTGCTGAATTAGGTCTCTTCTAGGTATCTTATTATATTGAGACTTAGCACCTCTGCCTTCTCTTTCTTACCTCTTCTTTCTTCATGCGGAGTAGATTAAACTGTGTGAATGGTAATGGCCCTAGTCATAGGAAACACTGGGTTGGGTGAAACTTGTCTGACATAACAGAAGATGATCCTCATAAAAGCTTAGTTCCAATACTGTAGTAACCTCAGCATTGATTGGCTTTAAAAAAAAAAAAAAAAGACTGAGTTGGTTGTCTCTGACTCCAAAGCAAAAGATTGATTCATTTATTTCCCAAAGATTTACTGCAAGTCTACTGTAGGCCCTAATTGTTTTCTCTTTACCCAGCCTTATAGGCAAAAAATAAGAGCTAATACAAACAGCAAGATAAGTTTTTATTTTGTGTTGTTTATATCTGGCATGTCAATTTCTATTTATTTATTTTTTTTTATTTAACATTTATTAAGTACTTTTTCTGGGTTAGGCACTTCACCAAGAGGGCTTTTCCAAACCATGAGACAATGGTTTGCTCAAGATCACATAGTGCATTAGTAACAGACTTAGGTCTCTGAGTACAAAAGTCCATTTTCTTCTCACTGTGCTGTGCTCCCCTGTTGATGGGACTGGCTTAGCATCATTTTCTTTTATTATTTTAAATATATATTTTTATTGACTTGAGAGAGGTGGAAACATCGATGATGAAAGAAAACCATCAGGTCGGCTGCCTCCTGAGCCTGCATGAGCCCTGACGGGGAATCAAACCGCGACCTCCTGATTCACAGGTCGTCACTTGACCACTGAGCCACACCGGCCAGGCTAGCATCATTTCCTTATGTGCTTTATGTTTTGTATAGACTGGGACACACATGGGTTTCTAAATGGAAAGTAATAGCCCTAGCTGGTTTGGCTCAATGGATTGAGCATTGGCCTGCAGACTGAAGGGTCCCAGGTTCGATTCCAGTCAAGGGCTCATGCCTAGGTTGTGGGCTCGATCCCCAGTAGGGGGCATGCAGGAGGCAGCCAATCAATGATTTTCCCTCATCATTGATTGTTTCTATCTCTCTCTTCTCCCTTCCTCTCTCTGAAATTAATAAAAATGTATTTTCAAAAATAAAAAGGAAAGTAATAGAGCTACTAAAAGTTTTCTTAAAGTTTAAGTGGCTTTGGGAAACAGATCTGTAGTAAGGACAGAAACCGCTTAAGGCAGGATGATTTCCCAGTCACATGGTGGTAGTGTGATGTAGGGGAAAGAGCCAGAGCTTTAGGCTTAGACCAGTGGTTCTCAACCTTGGCTGCACATTAGAATCAACTGGGAATTTTTTTAAAATCCTGATTTCTGGGCTTCATCCTCAGGAAATTCTGTTTCTTTGTTACTAATGTTGTGGCCTCACCTCATAACAAAGAAACAGAATTTCCGGAGGATGAGGCCCAGAAATCAGGATTTTAAAAAGATTCCCAGGTGATTCTAATGTGCAGCCAAGGTTGAGAACCACTGGCTTAGACTGACTAGCAGTGTTTCCACCTCCACTATTTTCTAGCTCTTTGACCTTTTGACAATTTGCTAAGTAAGCCACCTGAGACTTGATTTCCTCACTTGAAGAAAAAGGGAATGGAATTAGCAGATTAAAAAGATAATGAAATGTTAAATTACTGGCACATAATAAACACACAGTTAATGATGATTGTTACGATGTAGCTTAGATAACCACTTGGTAAGGAAGCTGTAGGAGGAATTCTTTATGCTTTCTTTAAACCCTGTGATTCTCTGACCTCATTGCCTCCCAAGAAGCTCTTTGTGAGATTTCTATCTGATGTTGCCTATTGAGGCCCATCCTGGCTTGCTTATGCAGCATGGTTTAGAAAGAGGTGGCTGGCAGAATTCCCTCGTGTACAGGTTTTTCAGGCAGTGCATCTCTATGTTTTTTGGTATGTTTACCAGGATTCTGAAGTTTCTGAGTATTTTCAGTCTGAGACAAGTGAGTAGGATTGATGTCAGGCTGCTTTAACCCAGGTGTTATAAACAAGATTAAGAGGTTGTTGAAAAGATATCAGTGGAGCTCTGGGGCTGGCTTTCTGGAGTCATTCTAAATTGACAGCTAATGGGTAGTCTGCCTGGATGGCTCTCTTTGAGTTGGTAACTGACTGGAGATTCACCCACAGAGGAAGCCTGCTTATGAAAATTCACTTTCCTTTCCTTTATCAGAAACTAAAGCTATCATAACATGTAATAATGTTTTTGCATCATGTAAAAACAGTTGCCATTGCACTATTTTAAGATGCCTTTGTTTAAGGTAGCCAATTCTTAGGATTTTTTTCCCTTTGATCACACAAGCCCACCAAGCTTCCAAGAAATCTTTAAAAGGGGATGGTTCAAGACAATTATTTTATTTATTTATTTATTTATTTATGATGCTTATTTAATTATCTTAACCTTTGGTAGAGTTTCTTCCAGTCCAGCATGATAAATGTTTTGCTTTATCTGGTCTAGATGCTGTTGCTAGGAAATTGAGTATCCTTAAGTGTTCTTAAAGTGAACAGTTATTAGTTTAAAATCACTTTTAAGTCAATTTTATAGCCTTCCTGACAGAGCATTGTAATAGTGGGGATAGAGCTTGTAGGGGGAATTTGTAGGTGGGCAAGAGGCATTTACCTAGGCTATCAGAGAATTCTTTTTGATCATACCCCATGTGGTCAGTGGTCCAAGTTCTGTTTGCTATGTGGAGGAAATATTTCTGACTCTAAGAATAATTCATTCATCATCCTTATCTTTATTGGGAATGGAGATATTTTGCTAACTTTAGGGTTTATAAAGCTTCCATAAATAGTAAAGCTTTGAGTTGAGGGTAGTAAAGTGCATTTTAGACAAAAGCAGACTTGAAACCATCTCTTTTCATTGTTTTTGATGGGCTCATCAACAGGCATGTATTGAGGCCATAACACCGGATACTTTAGTCAAGCTGAGAGATAGGTAAATCAGGACTCAAGTGCAGGAAAGTATCTCATAATGTCATGCTTTGTTTTCAGACTCTAGAGTGTTATCCATAATGTTGAAAAATATACGTTTTAACAAAATACTCAAAGTAAAGTTGCATGTGAGTTGTCTTCCTTGAAATAAGTGTGGCAGCTATTTTGTAACAGACTTATGAGAATAAGTTTTAAGCTTTAAAAGAAATAAGGGTAATAGTTAATGTCCTCCTAGGCTCCTGAGATCAAAACCATGTCGTTACCAATAAGAATTAATGAGTAATTGTGGAAGACCTAAATTTTGTAAATGAATAAAATGATTAATGTCTCATTTATGATCTGGCTCTCACTTATTCAGCCCCAGATCACTCATTCTTTCTTCCCATTTTTTTAGCATTTTCACTTTTCTCTTTTATTTCCTATCTGTTTTCCTGCTAGTATGCATCCTTTACCCCATCCACTCCTCTCATAGAGGAATGCAGTTTTGAATCTTGGTGATGACCTCAGAGGCAACTTATAGAAAAAGTAATTAAAGATTTCCTTGCCCCACTTTAGCCTTAATGAAATCGTCCATTGCTAGAAGCAATATTCTGCTGTCTGGAGACTCCTCTGTCTGCATAATTATATGTAACAGGTATGACATGTAATTTTCAAAACCACAGTATGGGTCTGCTGGTTGCTGAGAATTCACTACCCCCCTCCCCACCCTACCTCTGTGACATACAATTAAAATGTATCTAACTTTGTGTCACCCTGAATAAAAAGTGAATTTCTTGTATCTGAGACTTGGTTTAAAACAACAAATAATTTAAAATAGCTTTGCCACATTAATCTGTTATTTGATGTTTAAAGATTAAACATGGGCTGGTGTTAATGGCAGCTTCACCAAATGATCTGGAGGAGGGAGTTCTTACTGAAATCTCCATATAGACAGATGACACTAAGCTCTTCTGGGCAGGGAACTTCCAAGTGAGCAAGGAGCAACTACAGAAAGGAGTTTTCCTGGCTAAAGGCATGGGCAGAAAAGTAGTAGGTGTTTTAATGTTGGTTGAAAGATGATGCAAATGCCTTTGAGATGATAGTTTTTGAAGTTATAACTAAGGATAGGGGTCTGGAGGTTGTGTATACTGCTCCTTGCAAAAGTGAGAGTTAAATTTCAGACCCAGTCCTATGGCTTCAGGCTCTCAAGTCTGGCCACTTCCTTGAGTTTTAGTTTATTCATCTGTAAATTATGAGTTTATACTGATATTCTTTGTGTGAATCTGAATTTTACTATTCTTACTCTCTGAATATCACTTGGTACCACCATTAGAAAATTTACTAAGCTATATACTGGTACAGGGTGGTAAAAGTTGTTCATATGGAAAGTAATACAATCCTATATAATAAAAGCCTAATATGCTAAGTGTCTGGTTGTCTGGTTGGCTGTTCAATCAATCAAAGTGTAATATGCTAATGGATGCTAAGGCCGCTCAACTGCTCACTATGACGTGCATTGACCACCAGGGGGCAGACACTCCGACCAGTAGGTTAGCTTGCTGCGGGGGTCCAGCTGACAGGGACTGAGTGGGACGGGCCAGATATGCCCTGGAGCCCTCTCAGGGCCCCTCCCCAGCTGGCCAACCTCCCATATCCCTCCCTGGCCCCAGTCGTGCACCAGTGGGGTCCCTTGGCCTGGCCTGTGCCCTCTCGTAATCTGGGACCCCTCGGGGGATGTCGGAGAGCCGGTTTCGGCCCGACGACAGAATGACCAGTCACTATGACGCGAACTGACCACCAGGGCGCAGATGCTAATTGCAGGAGCTGCCCCCTGGTGGTCAGTGCAGTCCCACAGGGGGAGCACCGCTCAGCCAGAAGCCAGGTTCACAGGACCCCAGCGCTAAGGATGTCCTATTGCCGGCCTAGGCCCACTCCCCGCGGGAAGCTGTCAGTTGGACATCCCCCAAGGGCTCCCGGACTGCAAGAGGGTGCAGGATGGGCTGAGCAACTCCCCCTTCCTCCCCCTCGCCCCAGTGCACTATTTATGTGCACCGGGCCTCTAGTAATTAATAAATCTATAATAATAAAAGCCTAATATGCTAATTAAACCAGATGTCCTTCCAGACGATCTTCCAGACGAAGCTGGGGCTGCCAGGGAAACCCGGGTCCTGGATGCCTGCTGGTGGCCGGAGGGAAGCTGGTGCCGGCAGCCGGGGAAGGAAGGCCTACTCTTGCACGAATTTCATGCATTGGGCCTCTAGTAATAATATAAGAATAAACTTTATTTCACATACAATGGTAAATTTACTGTTGCCCACCCCTGTATAGAATATAGCCCAGGGTAGCATAAAGTCATTAAATATATAGTTATAGAACAGATGAATTTTGTCTGGCTGCAGTCACCCTAGTGACCCAAGGAACCCTGAGACTATGTATACATTATATACGTTTGCTAACGGAATTATGATTCCTGGGTAGTTTATTGGTGTAGCTGTCCTCTGTTGTTTCTCGGTGATTTAGCATCATAGGGTAAGTGCCTGCTGTGAGCTGGGCACTGTTAGGTACTAAGGCAGCAGTTCACATCCTGTGGGTCACGACCCCTTTGGCGGTCGAACAACCCTTTCACAGGGGTCGCCTAAGACCATCCCTGCATATCAGATATTTTCATTACGATTCATAACAGTAGCAACATTACAGTATGAAGTAGCAACGAAAATAATTTTATGGTTGGGTCACAACATGAGGAACTGTATTTAAAGGGCCAGAAGGTTGAGAACCACTGTACTAAGGTTTTAGAAACAAAGGTCAGATCCCAGGGTTTCTACTTGTATTGTGTGCTGATAGAGGTACAGTGTGATATGATATACTGCTGAGGAAGTTCAGAGGTCTTAGTGGAGTATTTGAAAGACTCTTAGAGAAGATGACTTTTGAGCTGGGGCTTACGGTTTGAGTAGGATTTCTCTAGCTGGAATGAAGGGGGAAAGGAAAGTGAGCTGCTATTCCTGGTAGCACTGTATGTGTTTACCCAATTCCAAGGAATCGTTTAAATAACTCCTGGGTCCCTTTTCAAATCTTCTCTGATTCCTTTATTGATTTTTCCCATAGCAAGGTTTTCAAACCCTTTACTATCCTGTTCATGCATTATCTAGAGTGTAATATCTTTTCTTTTTTAATCTTTTTTTTTTGGTAATGTCTCTTTTACAGTGTGGTGACTAACCCAGTTTCTTGAGTCGAGCCGAATTGGATGTTATGATTCTAATAGTACACCCTTGATATGAATTAGCTTTTAACAAACTAAAGTTGGACAAATTAAAGTAGAATTGTTGGGATAGTCATAGACTGTATGTTTTGTATGTATTAGGTATCACTAACTAGTTCTGTACTCATTTTCACTTCATTCAGTACCCATTTCTACTCCTTCCATTCAGAGAGTTTTAACAGTTCCTATTTCTTCATATCCTCAACAACCTATGGTATTGTCAGATATTACTTTTTCTTATTTTCGTCAACCTGATGATATCTAGTTATTGAATTTGAGACTTACTAAAACCATCAGCTCTTTTCTGAATGAATTGTTTTTAAGTTATTTTCCCCTAACAGGGACTTTATATATTTACTATTTTGAGTTTAAACAAAGGTTTCTAATTGCTCATACTCTTTGGTTCAACCAGTTATGGATCTACCTATCTGTACTACCATTCATCCACATTTCTCCATGTACCTGCTTGAGTAACTTTATGAAATATTTTGATGAGATAAAGGTACATAGTATGTAATGTAAACCCCTAACCTTAAATCAGTAGTAACAATAACAAGGGATTACAACCAAGTGGGCATGACTTGTTCTGTATGATCACTGCTAGCTTCTAGTGTTCTTTTTTTCCTCTTTAAGTAGGTGCATAAGCATATTCATTTTGCCAAATTTAAGTTAGATCTTTTTAAAGAAATAAAATATCGTAAATGGAGTTGAAGTTTTCTGATACCTTTCCTAATCCCATTTTATTGTATATCCCTTCCCAATCCAATTTCTTTATTATCCTTCTTAGAAATAGTTATTATCTTGAACTTGATTATTATTGCCATACATTTTTTTACTATTACTATTTAGTATGCATCCATTGATATTTGAAAATTTCTTTTATTTTTTCTCATTACAAATATGCTCCAGTGAATATTTGTTAAGTATCTCCTTGTATATATGTCTGAGAATGCCTCTAATAATTGTACCTAGGGGTAGAATTGTTGGGATAGTCATAGACTGTATGTTTTTTATGTATTAGGTATCACTAACTAGTTCTGTACTCATTTTCACTTCTTCCATTCAGTACCCATTTCTACTCCTTCCATTCAGAGAGTTTTAACAGTTCCTATTTCTTCATATCCTCAACAACCTATGGTATTGTCAGATATTACTTTTTCTTATTTTCGTCAACCTGATGATATCTAATGGTTTTTATATGCATTTCTCTGATTATTTTTTGAAGATTTAATTTACTTAAAGACAGTTATCCACCTCTGGCAACCATGAATCTGTTCTCTGTATCTATGAGCTTGGGTTTTTTAAAAAATATTTATCGATATAAATATATTACTCTCTCTATATATAGATTAGATATAGATATAAGATTCCACATATGAGAGAGGTCATATAGTATTTGTCTTTCTCTGTCTGACTTATTTCATTTAGTATAATGCCCTCAAGGCCCATCCATGTTTTGCAAATGGGAAGATTTCACTCTTTTTTTATGGCTGAATAATATTCCTCTGTGTGTGTGTGTGTGTGTGTGTGTGTGTGTGTGACAATTTCTTTATCCATTCATCCATTGATGGGCACTTAAATTCTTTCCATATCTTGGCTATTGGAGATAATGCTGCAGTAAACATGGGAGTACATGCATCTCTCAAGTTATGTTTTCATTTTCTTTGGATAAATACCCAGAAGTGGAATTGCTGGATCATGTAATTTTATTTTTAATTGCCTGAAGAACCTCCATACTATTTTCCATAGTGGCTACACTAATTTGCATTCCCACCAGCAGTGCACAAGTATTCCCTTTTCTCCACATCCTCACCAACACTTGTTATTTCTAGTCTTTTTGGTAATAGCCATTCTCACAGGTGTGAAGTGATAATCTTATAATGTTTTGACTTGCATTTTTCTGATGATTAATGATGTAAAATATCTTTTCATGTACCTGTTGGCCATGTGTATGTCTTCTTTGGAAAACTGTCTATTTAGATCTTCTGCCTATTTTAAAAATTAGATTATTTGTTTGCTATTGAGTTGCATGAGTTCTTTACATATTTTAGATATTAGTCCCTTATCAGATACATGACTTGCAAATATTTTCTTCCAATCAGTAGGTTGACTTTTCATTTTGTTGATAGTGTCTTTTGTTGTGATGAAGCTTTTTAGTTTGATGTAGTTTCACTTATTTATTTTTGCTTTTGCTTTTGGTGTTAGATTAAAAAAAGTCATCTCTAAGACCTTTGTCAAGAAGCTTACCACATATGTTTTCTTCTAGGAGTTTTATGACTTCAAATCTTACATTCTCTTTAATCCGTTTGAGTAGATTTTAGTGTATGGTGTAAGGCAGTGGCCCAGTTTCATTCTTTTGCATGTAGCTGTCTAATTTTCCTATCACCATTTATTGAAGAGACTGTTTATTATATATTCTTGTCTCCTTTGTTGTAAATTATTTGACCATATATGTGTGGGTTTATTTCTGGGCTCTCTGTTCTGTTGATCTGTGTGTCTGTTTTTTATGCCAATACCATATGTTTTAATTACTATAGCTTTGTAATATAGTTTGAAATTAGGGAGTGTGATGCCTTCAGTTTTATTTTTCTTTCTCTATATTGCTTTGGTTATTTGGAGTCTTCATGTGCATTTCCCTGATTTCTAGTTAGATTAGGTCCCTTTTCGTATGCTTATGGATGACTCAGTATTTTTTCCTTTTTTATTATAATTGTGATTATATTCCTTGTCCAAAGTTGATTTTAAATAATTCTAAATTCTGTTGTATATATAGGACTTTGCATTTGGTAATCATTAAGAGAAATTGAATCTGTTTTCTTTCAAAGTGCAAGTCATTAAAAAATTTTGTTGTTGTTAATCCTCACCTGAGGATATTTTTTCCATTGCATTTCAGAAAGAGTGGAAGGGAGGGAGGGACGAAAGGAGAGGAAGAAAGAACTGGAGAGGGAGAGAGAGAAAGAGGAAGAGAGGAAAATGGATGGGAGAAAGACACATCAACTGGTTGCTTCCTGCATGTGCCCGCAAGGGAACTGGGGAGCGAACCCACAACCCAGGTATGTGCTTTTGATTGGAAGTCAAACCCGCAACCATTAGGTTTGTGGACTGACACTTTAACCACTGAGCAACACCAGCCAGGGCAAGTCATTTTTTAAATGACTTAGCTAATGTCATGTGACTCTTAAGTGATTCACCAGAACCCTGATTTTTCTAATTTTTGGTCTGCTGTTCTTTGCATTGTACTATGTTGCTTCTTTTAGATCAGTGTAATTCTGTTATTGTTTTTGGACTCGTGTCTAATATTCCCTCCAGCACCTAATAGAGTGATGTTCAAGTTCTGTTAGGTCAGTAAACACTTCCTGAGTGAGTGAATAAAAGATAATAGTTCTGATATAGCTGACAAAACATTCATAAGTCTCCTAAAATGGAGGTAGTTTATTTCTAAAATTTTACCAGTGCCTCTGTTAGCCTTGATAAATAAAGAAACCAAGTCAATATTCAGCTTTCTGATATAGCTTCAGAATTAATCAGAGAAGTTGTCAAAATAAATCGTGGATGCTCAAGTATAGCTTATACTTATAAAAAAGAAACCTACAAACCTTTTGGAGGTGATATGAATATATATTCAGGCTTTAACAAGGAGTAATAATTTTTTTGGTAGGAAAAATTAATGAAGTAGAGTCTTTATGAAGTCATTTAAATCATAAATCACATCCATGTTATTTATCAGCCAATTAGATTGTGAATCATAAGTGAAACTGTTGGTGATTTTAATTTTTGATACATTGATTCCACCTCTCCTCCCCATTGTGGATATTGATAAGACCCACATTTTTCAGTAATTATTGTGGTCTCAGTACTTATACTTTTTTGTTGGGAATTAAGTAAATGAGGTTTTGAGATTTTGAGGAATTTGAGGCATGTGGTTTTTCTTCCAGAAAAAGGTAGTAAATTGCCATGATTCATTGATTTTCTTTTAATGGTTTAAGTCTTGTAAAGGCATAATACATAATTATATATGAAATCGGAAGTTTTCACTAGGATATTTCTTAAAAGTATGATTATAATACCTTACATTGTTATAGCACTTTATAGTTTACACAGGGCCCCTTTATCATCATATCAATCCTTTGAAGTGGGTTAGGATATTCGGTGTCTGACGACTTTGATCCCTAGTTATGAACTTTGGCTGATAGTAGTTGTAGTATTAGAGAATGTGAGCTTTTTTCAGTTCTGGTGCCTTAAACAAATTTGCAAGGGATCCCTGATGTTAACTTTGGCAGGTTTCATGCCTGCAAATATTGATTGAGCTAGAAGTCCTAGTTGTAAAATGTCACCAGTGAAAGTGCAGCCAGCAAAGGCAAGGGAAAACTCATTACTGCATCTCATCTGTAACTTCTGGGTCAGGCCACTCACTACCGTTTGGTAAAAATTAATGTTTGAAAACTCCCTTTTATTCTGACAAAATATAATCAGGCAAGGTTAACAGCAGATGATTCTGAGCATTTCCAATTGATTAGATCCATTCTACAGGCTCGGGCTTGTGACATTCCATAGGTCTGATTATCTTAAGAGGCACCAGAAAGCTTTAAAATGATGAAATCCCCAAATAATGGTAGGAAGGAATTTAATTATATATAAACTCCCTCCTCTATTGCATCTCCTCCCCCATATTGAAAGTGTTTATTCTGAAAAAGAAAAGGCAGTGAGAGAGGAAGAAAGAAATAATGTAAGAGTGAGACTAACCTGTCTTATTTCACTTCAAGGAGAAAGATTAGGGACCAGGGAAGAAATTGTAAGTTGAAAGGTTTCTCCTCAATTTAATGAACTGAGTGATCCAAAGATAGAGGGGGCATAATTTAAGGAGGAAATTAAGTTTCTGGTCTCTGGAAATGTTTGGAGAGCCCCAGCCTGTGTGTAGAAGAGATGTTTTAAAGGGGATTCACACCTCAGATAGGTGATTGGGTCAGATCAAGGGTTCCTAAAGTCTGAAATATCTCAAGTGCCTCCGAATTACTGCAAGACGATGTGAATCCAGATGTACAAAAGAATTTTCTGTAGAATGAATCTCAGTAATCTCTCAACATCTCTCTCAAAACCAGTACCTCCCTCCCCCTCTCATAAATCTGGACGTTACAAACACAAATTCAATGAGAAGTATTACCAGATAGATAGCACTGCATTTGTTTGTTGTCGTTGTACCTTTTCTCAATATTAGGTTTAAAAGTGCAGCAGGAGGTGGGGTCTGTCAAATATCTTGACAGTAAAAAAGGACCCTCATTTATTTGTTTTGTTTGTTGTTAATCCTCACCCGAGGGTATTTTTCCATTGATCTTTTTAGGGAGAGTGGGAGAGGGAAAGACAGAGAAACATCAATGTGAGAGAAGCTGCACAAGCCCTGACCAGGACCTGGGCCGGGGAGGAGCCTGCAACTGAGATATGTGCCCTTGACTGGAATTGTGCCCGGGGCCCTTTGGTCTGCAGGCCAACACTCTATCCACTGAGCCAAACTGGCTAGGGTGGACCCTCATTTTAAAACCTATGAATGGTAAACACCCCTTTGGACCTTGAGGCTCTTTGATTTTGAATTGGGTGTTCCAAAGAGGTAAAAAGCTATATGTATTGTTTTGGGGCACACTACTCGCACTTTATGTGCATATACATACATCTATACAGTGGGGCCTTTGCCGGGAGCCGGTCCTTCCTTGCTGTTTCAAGGGACCTAGCATATATGGCATACTGTTCTTAATATGTTTGCTCACCTTCTTGGCACTGTGTGTTTTAACCAAGGTCACCTCTCCGAGAAAGGTTGTTTCCCCAGGTAGGGATTTTCCCCTGAAGTTAGGGAGGGAATAAAACCTCTTAACTGCCAGGCGGGTAATTAA
>NW_006291383.1:4268343-4269282 GCF_000327345.1 Myotis davidii | reverse complement strand
ATACAGAACCCACACAGAACCTAGAGACAAAAGAACTTCGCTGGAGAGAACATGGCAAAAGATCCTGGACAGAACCTGGCTACAGAACTTGGTTGGAGAACCTAGACAGAACCTGGCTAAAGAACCCTGCTACAGAATTTGGCGACCAAACCTGGCTGGAGAACCTAGCGAGAGACCATGGCTACAGAACCTGGCTGGAGAACCTGGAGAACCTGGCTGGAGAACCTAGCAAGAGAACATGGACACAGAACTTGGCTGGAGATTGTGGCTAGAGATCCTGGCAAGACTGCTGATCAACTGAATGCTGTCTCCGTGTCATTCCTTCTTCGCCGACTCCGTCCACACCTTTGGGGACCCCTGGACCTGCTGGGGCTGGACCCCAGCAGGCCTTGACTTAGGAGTTTAATTCGTTCCGTGACGGAGCTCGTAACTCAAATTACTCATATGTCAAATCAGCAGTGAATGAGTGAGACACGTGATGCTGGGCTGATGTTGTGGCGTTCACTGTGACGTTCGCTGCACCAACTAGCGGTGGGGTATCTGAAGCTGGCTTGTAACCCGAATTTTAGTTCGCAACTCAAAGCAAAAAATCAGCCGAGAGACGGCTCGTATCTCGAAAAACTCGTTAGTCGGACACTTGTAAGTCAAGGCCTCACTGTATACGTATAAAAGCCTAAGCGACCGTTAAGACCAAACAACCAGAATGACCAGTCGCTATGACATGCACTAATCGCCAGGGGGCAGACGTTCAACGCAGAAGCTGCCCCTGGTGGTCAGTGTGCCCCCACAGTGGCAGCGCCGTTCAGCTGACTGACGTGTCCCTGCGCCCACCAGCCCGGCAGCAGTCACTCACTCCTTCAGTAGTCCTGCAGGTCCAATCTCCGGAGAATGGGCCAGGCACTGATGGACCAGCATCGCCAGCCTCCTGGAAGTCGGCCC
>NW_006291383.1:4265765-4268276 GCF_000327345.1 Myotis davidii | reverse complement strand
AGAGGAAGAAAGGTTATAAAAGCAGCCGCCAGGTGGCTCCCTACAACCAGTGCAAACATCAGCAGGATGGATTTGGATCCCAGACCTGCAAGGGGCATCCCACTGCCTGCCCAGAGGGCAAATTGCGTCCCGGCCCCCACCCCACCCCCGAATTCGTGCACCAGGCCTCTAGTATATACATAAATGTCTGTGTGAAAGTGGCTATTGTTTCTAGTTTATAGATTGAGAAAACTCAAAAGAAGGTAAGTTACTTTCCAGGGCTGCTAAATTAGAGGGACCGGATTTGAATTTAGGAAAATCTGACTCCAAACTCATTGTTCATGCATGATATCACCATTGCAAACAGGTTAGGAATGTCTAGTTAGTATGGTGAATAAGAGAAAGCACTGTATTGGGAATTAGAAGTCTTGTATTATTGGACACCACACCGTTGCTTAAACTCACTGGGCTCAGATTTCCCTATGCCTATACAAAGAGGGATAAACTATATTATCTTTTTTAGTTCAAAACCTTTATCATTGATTGATATTTAGGAAATAGCTTGTCATGCCCCCAGTTGGAAGGCTCTTTTGAAGTTGTCTGAGGTTTTTGGTCCAGGGTAAAGAATTCATAGTTTATTATAAGGATATAGAAGATTTACTTTGACTTTTTCTATTTCCTTAATAGAATTGAACATATTTTTTCTTCTATTAATATGAAAGTACATTTAATGAAAATTACCCCCTTTCTTAGCCAGGTAACTTGGAATATTGAGCTATATTTAGATGCTCCCCCCACAGTACACATCTACACTGTTATATCCTGGTACAAATGTGCTCTTTACATTAATAATTGCACTGTGTGTTTTCATAATTTATCATAATGATACCATTATAGAAGTCCCTTTCCTCCCCTCCACCCTCAAGTCTAATTGAGGTCGAGACAGACTATAAATGTGATAATATAGATTGCATGCTTAGAGGAAATAGAGTTGGTTTCATAGTGGAGTTTTAATTTAGGATTCATTCTGGTGATGTAGCCTCTTCCTATGGTACATTACTTTGAGCCCAATATAACTGCGTGTTCCCACAGCCCCTCATTATAGCTACAGCTTCTCACTGCTTTTTAATTAAAAAAAAAATAGGGAGAGAGGGAAAAATGAAACCTAAAGCTTAGGTTGGATATTGTCTAGGTACACAGGGAGTATCCTAGGCAGATTGCTTGTTTAATTTTTTAACTCTTTAAAAGATTTCATTGAGTTGTCCTGATTTCTGTTTTCAGGGAATGGATGATATATATACAGGGGTTGCCAAAAGTATGTTTACAGTTGTGAGTGTGCAAAACACAGAGTTTATTCTTGTATTATTATTTTTTAAATTATTGTATTTATTTGTGTTACAACTGTCAACCTACTTTTGCTCACCCTTGTATGTGTGTGTGTGTATATGTGTGCGTGTATGTGTGTGTATAACCATCCATCACACTCTCTCACACACACAATAGGCTTCAAGAGTTTTGGAAAGTAAAGGCATCATATATATAATCTTGAAGCTTACTATAAGCTTTGAGCAAGTGGGAATTCTTTATGTATCCTAGAAAGGCTACCAGCTGTGTGGTTGGATGGTGGCAACGCTTAGTGAGCACTTATACCACTCACCACCTATTGGGAGTAAGGCAAGGAATGTAGAAGATTGTAATAGTTCTTAAAGGCTGATGTTCTGGTACATCAGAAGTTAAGAGTTAATCTTTTTTTTCTCTAGTCCTGTAGACAGCAGAAGCAGAGAAATGACTTTATTAAGCACAGTTTCTTTTGTCATTCCTTCATCTTGAGGGATTCCATATACCTTTCAGATACCAAAAAAAAAATTAATCTCCAAAGGTGACTGGTAAGAATGGCTTAATCCTTTTGGGATTGGTTGTGTAAGACACAGGAGAGCTTGGGTCTGAGCTGTTGACCTCTCTGTCAGACTGTGAGCGTTATATTCCCTTTCTAGATTCCGGGCCCTTTGACTCTTCTGTATGAAATCAGTTTGACAGCTCTGAGGTTCTTTCCTGCTTACATATTCTTGCTTTCTATTGTATAACTGATCACTCTCTCAGTGGTGAATATTGGTAAATATAATCTAGAAGTTTATTTCTGGGTCAGGGTATTGCTAGCTTCAGTTTTTCGTGGGGTCCTTTCACAAACAGGACTTTGGCTTTCTATGAATCCCGATTTCATTCAGTGTTGCTGGAAAGACGGTTCCATTTCGTCTTTATTTGGGGACAGGAACCCCTCAGATGAAAATCCCTTGGACCTGTGCTGTCCAGTATGGTAGACACTAGCTACATATGGCTGCTGGGCTCATGAAATGGGGCTCCATCTGTGTGGCCATACACCCACCATAAATATAAAATACTAGAGGCCCGGTGCACAAAAATTTGTGCCTGGGAAGGAGGGGTCCCTTAGCCCGGCCTGTGCCCTCTCACAGTCCAGGACCCCTCCGGTGGTGTCTGCCTGCCAGCTGGGCCTCAGCCAGCAGGCAGACATTC
>NW_006291383.1:4258718-4264987 GCF_000327345.1 Myotis davidii | reverse complement strand
CTGAAGTCCGGTGGTATTTGTTATAGAGTTTCTGAAACTGTCGGCTCAGAGGCCTGCAGCCGCAGGCGGGGAATGTTGGTTTCCTCCCTCACTGAGGCAAGGAAGCCTCATGTTAGTTTCAAGCTGCCTGGCTGCCAGCCGCCATCTTGGCTGACAGTTAATTTGCATATCTCGCTGATTAGCCAATGAAAAGGGTAGCGGTCGTACGCCAATTACCATGTTTCTCTTTTATTAGTGTAGATGTCTACCAAGTTCTAAAGACATAATATGAGTAAAAAGAATGTAAAATATCGCATTAGTAGTTTTTATACATGTTGAAATAATATTTTGGACATACTGCATAAAATAAAATATATTATTAAAATTAAATTTCACCTGTTTCTTTTTATTTTTTAAATGTGGCTACTAAAATATTTAAAATTATCTCTATAGTCTGCATTATATTTTGATTGGACAGACCTAGACTGCAAAGCAGTGTTTGTCTTATTTACACTCATGTCTGCAGTGCCCAGACTTACACGTAGTTGACACTTAATAAATACTTGTTAAAGAAATGAATCCTAATCTTTATTATTCAGAGTGGTCAAATTTCAGAAATAAATAGGAATTTCTCTATTTGGAGTGTTAGTATCTGGAAAAGAGACAATTGAGGGTTGAGAAGTAAAGAACAGAAGTTCTTAAATTTTTGCCTTGGGAGAGAAAAGTGGTGAAATAAAATGTATCAGTGCCTTTGAACGGCTTACCCATCTGTTGGAGAGGAAAGTGATATGTTGGTGAAGGAGCCATAACCAAGCATCCTAATGGGTTCGCTTTCCTCTGCCACAGAGTTGTCCTGAGAATTACGAAAGCTGAATAAATACCCTATGTGAGGGGGAAGGGAGTTGGAAAAACAGTTGGAGAACCTAAAGGTTGCCCTGTTAGAGGTGTGTGCTTAGACTATTCATAATGGTCAAAAAAGCTGTTCTTGTCTCAAGAATCTATACTGGCCCTCTCTGTCCTTGTGTCCCCACTTAGGCATTACCCTAGAGGAAGCCTGGGACTGCTACTGGGCTAGTGGATTACTTGAGGACCCTTCAAGCCTTGGAATTCTTTAATAGATTATTTGTTGAATGAGTGGTTTAACAAATACTATGTTAACTTAGCCAAGGTGTTGTATAACTTATATTTATGGATATATGTTCTTGCCTGAAAGTTCCTCAGATCTGTCTCAGGAAATCAGGGTAGATTAGCAAGAACCCAGGTTCAACTTTTCAGAAGGCAACTTTCAAGAGTTTATTGAAGGATCTCCGGCATCCTGTCTCCCTGCTTATAAAATAGAACTGGTAACTGCTACTTTCCCCAGCAGAAGGAAAGTACTATTTCAGTGGAAATTATTAGAGGTAAAAATGAAACTCCTCCCAATCTCTGAAATGTTTGTTTTAAAGAAGTGGATTGGCAGATGTGTTTTAAAGAGACATTGCCAGTTTCTTTCTATTTTGCATCTCTTAACTGTGGCATTATTTGGCTTTCTCCTTTTAACTGTGGTCCACTACCTTTTCTCTCTGCCCTCAGCAATAAACAATACAGAAATCTCCTTTCTGGGGAGAACTGTAGAACTCATGCTTTGACTTGGCTGCTGCAGCAGGCTCATGCTAATCAGAATCACAGCAGGGCTTGTTTTATGAGCCTGAAAGAATTAGTGCTCCCTGGGGCTGAAGTTCCTTACCTGCTGGGGGACTACAGATTTCTAGTTTGGAGCCTGCTCTCTTAGGATCAAGCTACCTTTCTTTCCCCTTCTCACATGAAAACCACCCTCTTATTTTTCTTGTAGTCCATGTTTACTGGCATGTTGATTTCTTTTTTCTTTTTTAAAATAATGATGACAATCGATTTTTATATTTATGGAAATAGGATGTGATCATACGAAATGATAATCTATCTCAAGGAGACTGGGAACAGAGTGAAAAATAGCAGGTGGTACCCCGCAAACCAAATTGTCTAATGTGAGTTTTCTAAGTAATGTCATATGCTTAAACTTATTGAAGCACCTGGTATGTGGAACCAGCAGGGTACATGAATATAGCAGGGGATGACTTTGCATCACTGGGTAGTAGATTTCAGTAACAGTGTGGGTTATAAGTCACAGTGAGATGTGTAGCATGTATAATAGAAATTTGTCTATCATTACTAAACAACTTAGCAAGCTGGCAATGAATGTGACCTTCTGTTTTCTTTGGAAATAGCATACCATGGGGTGGTGAAGGCCTGGGGCAGGGGGTGGGGGTGGGCTAGAAGGGGTGAATGGAGGGGAAAGGGGACATATGTAATACTTCCAACAATAAAATAATAAAGAAGTTGGTTATTATACCAGATAAAGAAAAGCTTATTTGAGGAGCCTAATGCAAATGTTTTATATTGGGGAAGACAGAATCATGTGGATTACCTCATAGTAAAAATTTTTACATTTGTGTAGTACTATTATAGTTTATAGTTCTTCCACCTTTTGGTACAAACTTCACGAATATGTTTTGGGAATCTAATGTATAGCAGCATGACTATAGTTAACAATTCTGTATTGTATATTTGAAACTTTCTAAGAGAGTACTTAAATGTCACCCCCTCGCCTCCCCAAAAAACAAAACGGTAATTATATGAGGTGATGAAGGTGTTAACTAACCTTATTGTGGCAGTCATTTTGTATATGTATGTGAGTCATCATCCTGTTGTACACCTTAAACTTGAAGTTCATAGGGAAAAGGGTTATAATCTCCATTTGCTTTTCAGTTGGGGAATTCTTGAAAGTGTTAGAATATTTGCTATGTATGCCTTTTCTCGCCTCTTCCAACTCTAAAATCCTGTGTTTATTTTTTCTCTTTTTTAGCCCAACAGGGGCACAAAACGTCCCCGGGATGATGAAGAGGAAGAGCTGAAAATGCGTCGGAAACAAGCTGGTACTCGAGAACGTGGCCGCTTTCGAGAAGAGGAAATGACTGTGGTAGAAGAAGCAGATGATGACAAAAAAAGGCTGCTTCAGATTATTGACAGAGAGGGTGAGGAGGAAGAGGAAGAGGTAAGGTGGCAGAAGTGGGCTGGTTGCTGAGATGGCTGTCCCTGACATAGTCTCTATAGAGTGTAATTTTGGGCCAAATATATAATTTTTCTGACCTCCCTAGCTTAATCTATAAAATGGGGTTAAGAATACTTATTTAACAGTGTTGACCTGAAGGTTAAGTGGGATAATGGAGTTGGAAAAGCATTTTGAAAAGTGTAAAGAACATTACAGATAGAGTTGTTTTTTTAAAATATATTTTTATTGATTTCATAAAGGAAGAGAGGGAGAGAGAGATCGAAACATCAATGATGAAAGAGAATCATTGATCGGCTGCCTCCTGCACGCTCCCCATTGGGGATCAAGCCCACAACCCAGGCATGTGCCCTTGACTGGAATTGAACCTGGGACCCTCCAGTCTGCAGGCCGACACTCTGTCCACTGAGCCAAACCAGCTAAGGCACAGATAGAGTTTTAACATTATTCTGGATTATGTGTTATAATCAAGGCCCAAGCACTGAACTGTGGAGCTATTGGTATTGACTGTGGAGGGTCAGGGAGGCTTTCTAGACCAGCGGTCACCAACCTTTAGGACCTCACAGACCGCTGCTCCAAAGGTTTCCTTAAACCAGCGGTCGCCAACCTTTCGGACCTCATGGACCACCAGTGGTCTGTGGCCCACCGGTTGGCGACCGCTGTTCTAGACCATACTGAGGACACATAGGGGTCAGGGAGGCTTTCTAGACCATACTAAGGAGACACAGAAGGTGCTTCCATTATTTAATGTAGTTAACAGTCTTCAAAAGAAGAGTAGAACTTTATCGAACAAGTGGAAGATGGGCTTTTCAGGAAGTTGAAATGGCATTAGCAAAGTAGTAAAAGTGGAGAAGTTCCGGGGGAACTAAGGGACTAGGTATTTAGGTGTTACTGAAGAAATACAGTTTAGGGAAAGAGATGCTTTTTAGAGATGCCGTTCAATTGCCCTGCCTCAAGATTCCTTTGCACTCATTCCTGCCTCTGGACCTTTTTCTGTGCCCTCTGTTGGCATGCTCTTCTTGCTGTAATGAAGAACCACTCTTTGCATGGCTGGTTTCTTCTCATTCAGGTCTTAGTTCTGGTGTTTCCTCCTTGGAGAAGTCTTTCCTGTCTCTGAGGTGGCCCTGCCAAGTCATTCTCTCATTCTGTTATCACTTTATTCTGTGTGTTCTCTTCACAGCATTTACCATGATCTGAAATTTCTGTTTGTTTACTCATTTGCTGTCCCCTCCTGGCCTCCTGTGAAACCAGAGACTGGCTCTGTTTTGTTCACAGCTCAGAGCACTCAAGAGCAATGCCTAGCTCTTGGTAGACCCTTAATAAATATTTATTGAATGAATAAATGAACCAAGCTGAAAAGGGTAGAGGTAAAATATCAGCGATTAAAAATGAAATGACCATGCCTTTGTGTCTTTTTAAATCCTTAAGTGTTAACTTGTATGTTATTTCATTCTGGCATTTTGTTCAATATGAATTATGGAAATAGATTCTTAAGAGCCAGCTGGTTTTTGGTTCCCTCAAAGACATGATGCTAAGTTTGGATTTAAAAAATGAAGCTGGAGTGTGAATCTAAGAGGGAAAAAAATTGATTCATATTTCACAAAGGTCCTTACTGTGTTATGACAATAACTCTCATTAGCATTTATATCAGAGCTAATTCAGGGGTCTGCCCCTAAAAGATGGTGACACTTTGGAAATCTGTGGTGGGAAACAGTCCCAAATTTCCTCTGAGGGCAGCAGCCCTACCAGGCTTTTAGACAGTCAGTATGTGTAGCACATCCTCCCTCTCTCCCTTCCTCCCTCCCTCCCTCCCTCTCTAAAAATCAGTGGAAAAGAATCCTCTATTGAGGATTAACAAAAAAAATCTGGGAAAGAAAGGAGAATGTTCCTCCTTTCCTCCTTTCCTCCATCCCTCCATCCCTTCCTCTCTCCCTCTCTTCCTTCTTCCATCCCTCCATCACTTCCCTCTCTCCCTCCTTTCTTATTAGCTTCTGCTCAATCTGTAAGCGCTGCAGTTAATTGGCAGGTGTAACTCCTGTGTAGGGCAAGGCTCGTACTGGAGGATTAGGATAGTAGCTGTCATGGGTAAGTGGTTTCTAGCCTGAGAGACAGAAATGTAATGTGGGACCAGCCCTTCTGTTAAGGGACAGGGAAAAAGAGATCGTTTTGTAAAAATGACACATGGAAGGCTACAAGTTCAAGAGTTATTTTCTCACTGCCACCAAAGTCCCATTTGATGAAAAGCAAGTGATGTTTGCCCCGTAAAGTCACGTGAACTTGTAAAATATTATTGTCCTTTTTGTGCTACATCACCAGCATTCATCTTTCTGAAGTCTCCCTCTGGTTCCTGACGTTGAGCTATTGGAGGTACTGCTGTAGCCGATGACTAAGACTGATAATTCAGTTTCCTCTAGTGTTGGAGAGAAATTAAAGGAGGGAAGGCCAAACCTTGAAGAGGCTAAGGCTGGGAATCCTATGAGAGCCGTATTAACACTAGTAGGGTTTTTTTCCTACAGGGCAGGCAAGATGTTAGCCAAGGGAAAGAAGAGTAGTAGATGTTAAGTTTGCTTAATTTAACTCTTTCCTAGAAATTTGGATTATTTTAGTTAAATCCTAGTGGTACGTTAGGTACATCGTGCTTATTACTAATAGAAAAAACTAGCTTACATTAAGATAGTGTCATATAGTTTATAAAACAATTTTATGTACCTCATTTCTTTAGAACATCTCTCTGACCTTAGAAGATACATCTCTCTTCTTTTCTTTCTTTCTTCAACAGATCTTCACTGGATGCCTGCTGTGTGCCAGGCACTGTAAAAGGAACTAGAGAGTCTGCATTGAACAAGTAGACATGGTCTCACAACAGGGCTATATTCCCTAGTTTTGGGTGAACAGATTATCTGGGCGAGATCATGCCAGACCTTCCTTACATAGAGGATGAGACAAAAGTAGGCTTACAGTTGTTTGCATGGAAAATAACTAATAAATAATAATACAAGAATAAAATGTTTTGCATACTCACAACTGTAAACCTACTTTTGCTCTATACTGTATGTCATGTAAAGGATTGAAATTTTATTCTAAACTAGAGGCCCGATATACAAATTTGTGCACCAGTGGGGTCCCTTGGCCTGGCCTGTGGGATTTGGCCAAAGCCAGCTCTCCGACATCCCCCGAGGGGTTCCGGATTCCAAGAGGGGGCAGG
>NW_006291383.1:4220392-4258674 GCF_000327345.1 Myotis davidii | reverse complement strand
GACCGGTGGTTTTGCCATTGGGACAAAACTGGTTCTCCGACATCCCCTGAGGGGTCCCAGATTGCAAGAGGGCATAGGGCAAGCCGAGGGACCCCACCAGTGCATGATCGGGTCTGGGGAGGGACCCGGGAGTTTGGCCAGCTGGGGAGGGACCATGGGAGGGCTCCAGGGCATGTCTGGCCCATCTCTCTCAGTCCCGATTGGCCAAACCCCAGTAGCAAGTTAACCTACCGGTTGGAGCATCTGCCCCCTGGTGGTCAGTGCATGTCATAGTGACTGGTAGACTGTCTGCCTCCTGGTGGTCAGTATACGTCATAGTGAGATTTCATGCCTGATCACCCCTAACCACACTGCTTGCCTGCCTGATCACCCCTAACCACTTGCCTGCTTGCCTGCCTGCCTGATTGCCCCTAACCACTCGCCTGATTGTGCCTAACCACTCTGCCTGTCTGCCTGACCACCCCAACCGCCTCTGCCTGCCTGACTGATTGCTCCTAACCGCCTCTACCTGCTTGCCTGATCACCCATAATCACCCGCCTGCCTGCCTGATTACACCTAACCGCCTTGCCTCGGCCCCTGCCGCAGCAGCTTCGTCTGGAAGGACGTCCAGAATGACATCCAGAAGGTCGTTTGACTGTCTGGTCTAATTAGTATATTACGCTTTTATTATTATAGAGAGGATGCCAAGTGGATGAATTCAGGAAAGACTTAAGAGGTAGACTTGGTGAGCGTTTAAGGTTATAGTCAGCAAAGTAGCATTGCGTTGTGGCTAGTAAATAGTGAAGCTAGGCTCTGAGTGCCAACTGAGCCAGGGCACTAACTTCTGTTTTTACCATGTCTGGGAACTTCTCTTTAAGCAGTAGACACTGGGGAGGGGGGGAGACTGGGGGTCCAATAGACTACCTGAGGGTCCAAGAGTCATTGATAAAAATCTTAAGAAATGTGTCATTCCCAAAATAAAATTAGAGGTATCTTCCACTTAAAACATAATATATGCATATCAAATTTAACAAAATAATAGCTAGCATTTTTTAGTGTACTTACAAAATTATGGGATGATTCAGGGCTTTTCAAAAGGATCTATTTCAGGGTCTCTTAATAGCAATTTCTTTACCTTTAGGTGTGAGTTATCGTCAATGACTACAAAGCTATGAAGCTACGAGTTGGGAGAGTGTTAGGCAGAGTGTATTGCAACACATTACATTAAACTGGAAAATAAACTGAGGAGACTACATTTCTGAAATTTTAGTGTAGATTTCTTGGGGAAAACGATTCAATTTTTAAAAAATGTATATACCTTTGTAGATATAAAGGTAAGAAAACCTTCAAACCTCTCTAGTGTATGAAGTAAGAAAAACACTGTGTAGCCTACTAGTTTTTAAATGTTACTTCTGAACTTCTCTAATTTTTGATGTTATATCTGGATTCCAAGAACCTGTCTGATTCCCATCTCAGCAGCCAGTAGGGAGCAGTTATAGTAATGTGAAAGAAATAAAAACTGTGACTATTGCTAATTAACAGCCCTTCTTAAGGTCTATACAAAAATAGGCAGAGAGTTGAATTTGGCCGGTTTGCCGACCCCTTCCTTGTATAGGGAAAAGATTGAGGGCCACTGTCACTGAACAAGTTCTTTTAAATCACTGAGTGTTATCTTACCTGTACAACAAAGGAGGACAAGATAAGTATTAACTAATATGGTTGCTTACTCCAAGTCATAGGATATGCTCAAGAAATATTTGTTGACTAAATCTTAAACTAAACATTCTATGCTAGATGTGAGACACACAGAGTGATACAAAGTAGCATGCGATGTAGACCCTTAATCCTCATTCTAGTGGGGGAGATAAAATGTTTTCTGTACATTTAACCCACAAAGGTGAGTGGCAGAATAGCATGTAAGAACCAATGAAAGAAGTAATGATTAGTGAATAAGAATTGTTGCATTTGTTCCTTTATACCAGGAGGAACCATTGGATGAAAGCTCAGTGAAGAAAATGATCCTTACATTTGAAAAAAGATCATACAAAAACCAAGAGTTGCGGATTAAGTTTCCAGACAATCCAGAGAAGTAAGGCTCTGTTTTGCTGATACCCTTCCTCTTTTGAGGTGTTTTGTTTGCCATTTTTGTTTTGTTTTGTTTTTTGCTTGTTCTGTCTGCTTTTGTCGTCCTTAGGAGTCCAAGGACGACCACATGTTTGGAAAATCACTAGAAGGACTCACGGGACTCAGAGTCAGTGGTACTGAGGGTATACAACCAGATCAGCAAGGGGAAAAGATACATGAGGCAGAGTCTGGAGAAACTAATGTATTGACTTCCTATGCTTTCTCCCTCCCACTGAGAGGGGTCAGGTGGACATGATCCTTTCTCCAGCAGTGAACACATGCATGCAGTGTCTCTCTCCAGACAAGCCCATGTGAGATTCTGAGTCTAGAGTATTTAATGAGGACAGGTCATGTAGCCATTCTCTGCCAGCAACAACTACCAGAATTCCAGACTCTCAGAAGGAAAGGTGGGCAAAACAACCTTATCACATAGGGAACTTTTCAAAAGCCAAATCCCCAGATGCCAGCCTAGAACCAGGCCCTTCTAAAGATCAGACCTATTATGTTAACTCTTTTCTTCATTATTCTTCTCAAATCCCAAAGAAAACTGACCTTGGCTGCTATTAGTGATAGCTTTACTGTTGAGAAAATGTCAAAGGCTTTGGGGTTAGGCAGATATGGATGTGACTCCTACATGACCTTGAATAAGTCACTTTTCCTTTTTTAGCCTCAGGTATCTTATCTGTATAAAGAAATAATACCCCCTTTACAGAATTGTGAAGATTAAATGAAAATAATTGGAAGTGAGTGGATCAATACCTGGTATTTAGTACATACTTATGAAATGATAGTTAATATGATAGTTACTATACTGGCTCCTCGGTGCACTGTGAAGTACTGTAATGAGGAGTCTGGTATCTCTCAGTCTTGAGTCCTAATTAAAGGGATTTTCATATTTATACAGATTTTAATGTTCTCTCTCCATCCCTCTCTGTCTCCCTCCTAGGACGTATACTTTTAATGAATCTTAATATGTCCAAGGCCTGTAGGGAACTAAGAGTTGGATAGTTTAGTCTTTGCACTCAAGTTTATAGGTTATTAGGCACATTCGCTATAAATGCATAGTAGAAGGAAACATACCTTAAAAGAGATACAAACAGAGTATTGTGGGAGCATAGAGGAAGAAACAGTGAATACCAAGTTGGGGCCTATTAAGGTCTTCACAGAAGAGGTGGTATTTGAGCTGACCTTGTAGAATGATTTTGATTTTAATAGGCAGGAAAGGCATGCCAAGCAGTGTGACTAGCATGAACAAAGGCACAGAGGTGTCAGAGGTCATCAAGTCCTCATGGCAACCTGGTAAGGCTAATGTGCTTTAGATGAGGAGGGTAGAGAGGGAAGAACCTGGTTACTGGACCTAGGACCATAGCCCTCTTTGCAGTAAGATTGCAGCTCAGCTTTCCCAGCACGAGAGTCCTGTCGGGTTTTGTGCTGAACTTCACCATACAGTAGCACTTGTCATTCTGCACTGTGTGTTTGTGTGTGTGTGTGTATGTGTATGTGTGTCTGATTACACAAGTAACACCTGATTTGTCATTGTAAAAAATACCAACAGTGCATAAGTAGCGTAAAAAATGCACGTCCTCCTTCACTGCACTGACCCCCTCTTCCATTCCCCTACCTAGAGATAGCCCTGTGGACACTTTGGTGAATATCCTTTCAGATTATTTTTCATATACTTATTTACATATATATGTAAATATCAAAATTTTTTTTAACCTAAATTATACTGTACATATTCTGCACCTGGATTTTTTTTTTATTACATAACAGAAGATCTTTTCATGTTCATATATGCATACTTATCTTCTTTTTTTTTAACTGGTTATAGTATTTCATGGTTTATAGATAACCATGATTTACTTATTATTTTTCTATTACAGACATTTGGTTATTTTAAATATTGGCTTTTATGAACAATGCTGTAGCGAACCTTTGTATACATGTGCCTTTGTATAAAATGTATTTCTATAGGATAAATGTTGAATTCCCAGGTTGAAGGGTATGTGTATTTTAAACTTGGATAACTACTGCCAAATTCCCCACTGTGTTCTTTTATTCTCCCATCAGCAGGTCTCTTTCCCCATTTTCTTGCCCATAATGAATGTGATCAGTCTTTAACATCTTTGCCATTTGTTTTATTATTTCTTTACTCAGTGGTCTTCCTGCATTAGATTCTGTGTCCTTTGAGGAGGTGGACTGTGTCTTGTTTGTTTCTGTTTCTAATTCCTAACACAGTACTTGCCATACTCTAGGTCAGGGGTGGGCAAACTTTTTGACTCGAGCGCCACAATGGGTTCTTAAACTGGACCGAAGGGCCGGAACAAAAGCATGGATGGAGTGTTTGTGTGAACTAATATAAATTCAAAGTAAACATCATTACATAAAAGGTACGGTCTTTTTTTTTTTTTTTTTTTAGTTTTATTCATTTCAAATGGGCCGGATCCGGCCTGCAGGCCATAGTTTGCCCACGGCTGCTCTAGGTGCTCAATAAACATGAGATACTAGATGGTTGATGTAATCTTTATTACATTCTTATTGCCTGGAATCTAAGGATACATTATGAGGAAGCTGTGCCTTGGGTTGATAATTCTGGAAATTTAAGCAATCCAATTTATTTCTTAGAGTATCAGCATTGCCTTTGCCCACTTGGTAGGTATACTAGTACTTCTGTCAATTTAGAGCAGTGAGTTTCTGCAGGTTATGTACCACATCTGAGGTAGCACAGATGCTCTAGTGTTACATTTCATAAACTGGTTTTAAAATTTTATTTTAAAGACTTAACAGTGTTTTCTATTCAGATAAAATTTATATACTATTTTAGTTTTTAAATCTGAACATTTTAAAATTGGTTAGGAAACTACATTTTGTTTTAACCTTGAATTTTTGAATTCTTACTGGTGCAGTGTCTTTTATAATTCTCTAGACCAGCGAGGTGCAATTAAGATGAAAATTGCTAGAACATATTTGAATGAAACTTTCCGGTTGGGATCAGAAACATTCAAATATATTTTCCCATATATGCAATTGTCATTTTGATTGCATAACCCAAAAATGCTTCTCTTCATTTGGCTGCATTTCAGATTCATTTGAAAGTTCTCTTTATGCAGCCTCAACCTTGCACTGTAATCTTTCTGCCAAATATCACATTGAGTGGAGCGTGCTATTTCCCTAGTAAGCCCATTAGTGTTCTCCTTTTCATTGTTGCAGGGGCAGAATTATTTAGTATAGTGGTTCTCAAAGTTTTTAATCTCAGGGCCCCTTTGCAGTCTTCAATTATGAGTACACCCCAAAGTGCTTATCATAGAAAATTCTAGAATACACAAGCACACATTTTATTAGGCATCAGGGCAATGATATAATCATGTCTTGTGTAGCCCTGTTGAAAACTCCAGTGTTCACTCCTGAGAGAATGAAAGTGAAAAAGGCAAAATAGGCAAACCTCAGAGATCGCGGGTTTGTAGTAAAGTGAATATTGCAATAAAGCGAGTCATGAGAATATTTTGGTTTCCTAGCACATATAAAAGTTATATTTACACTGTACTATAGTTTAAGTATGTAGCAGCATTATGTCTAAAAAAACAATGTACATACCTTAATTTAAAAGTACTTTATTTTATTTTTTTTTTATATATTTTATTGAGTTTTTACAGAGAGGAAAGGAGAGAGATAGAGAGTTAGAAACATCGATGAGAGAGAAACAGCGACCAGCTGCCTCCTGCACACTCCCCACTGGGGATGTGCCCGCAACCAAGGTACATGCCCCTGACCGGAATCGAACCTGAGACCTTTCAGTCCGCAGGCCGACGCTCTATCACCTGAGCCAAACCGGTTTTCGGCTTAAAAGTACTTTATTGCTAAAAAATGCTATCCATCATCTGAGACTTTAGCAAATTATAATCTTTTTGCTGGTGGAGGGTCTTGCCCTAGTAACAGCAAAGATCACTGATCAAAGATCACCATGTCATCCTATCTAATAAAAGAGTAATATGCAAATTAACCGTCACTTTGTGATAAGGATGGCAGTGCCCACAGCCAATAACGAGGGAATATGCAAATTGATGCAATAAGGCAAGAGGTGGAAGGTGGCTCTGGCCGGAGCAAAGGTAGAAAGGCAACTCGGGCCGGTATGAAGGTGGTGCTGGCAGCCAGGGGAAGGAAGGCCTATTCTTGCACGAATCTTCATGCATCAGGTCTCTAGTATATAATAATGAAAAAGTTTGAAATATTGCAAGAATTATCAAAATGTGGCACAGAGACATGAAGTGAGCAAATGCTGTTGGAAAAATGGTGTCAGTGGACTTGCTTGATGGAGGGTTACCACAAACCTCTACTTTGTAAAAAAAAAAAAAAAAATGCAGTATCTGTGAAGCTCGATAAAGCAAAACTCGATAAAACAATACGTACTTTTAATACTTTAGGATTATTGTGAAAATAGTTTTGATCTTTTAGACCCCCTACAAGGATCTCCAATCACCTCCCACCCCCACCCTAGAGTCCCAGGACCACACTTTGAGAACTGCTGATTTAGTTGGGTGGAAGAAGCATCATGTTCTCTATGCATTGACTGCTGGTCTTGTGTTTGCAGGAGGACTCACCAATTTCTGTGGTTTTCCTGGTATATTTGAGCCTTGCTGGTCATTTGCTAATTTCACTATTACAGTTGAAAGAGAACATCCTGCTGGTCTGAAACAAATGCACATGGCAGACTAGCAGAATATTCTCCCCATCCCAGATGGAATCAATGACCCCATCTCAGCCTGGGTTACTGCTTTAATAGATTGCTGTGTTGCTTTCCCATTGCCTTTAACTTGACCCATTCCCCCAGCTGTGAGTCATCCATTGCTGAGTGTATGCTTACTTCCTAGACAGTCTTTACAAATGTTGTAGTGTGTGCTTTAAATGAGTAGGCTTATACTTCGTTGACAAAAAGAGAAGAAAATACTCTTTGTTAGCATAGCAAACTTGAGGATACCTAGATTTGTTGAGCACCTATTATGTGCCAACTATCATTACGCACTTTATATTTTTTATCTAGTTGAATTCTCACTGTAATTCAGCTAGGAAAATTAAAGAAGCTGAAGTTTAAAGATAGGTTAGTTGCTATTCTCTGTCTCCGTTGACCAGGTTGTTTTAATGTCATTTCTTGGACAACACCAGATCCTTACAACACCAGATCCTTACAAT
Organism: Myotis davidii; assembly: GCF_000327345.1. Lineage (NCBI taxonomy): Eukaryota > Metazoa > Chordata > Mammalia > Chiroptera > Vespertilionidae > Myotis > Myotis davidii. The sequence continues at coordinate 4,251,383 of NW_006291383.1, read as the reverse complement.
TAATTGTATGTAATAGATTATTACATTTGTACTAGGCTAGGGGCTCCATGGGGACAACAACTAGGAGTGACTGGTACCTAGTGTGTGTCCAGTAAATACTTGTTGACATACTGTTCATGGTTACACAGCCAGTAACTTGTGTGGCTGGGGGTGTGACCCAAGTTTATATCATTCTCAAGTTCAGGCATTTTCCACTATATCTTATTACTCACGTAACACTGGACCCCAGTAGTATTTTTATGATGTTCCTCTGCTATCATTTGAGTTTCTGCTTGTTTTTGTTTTGATAATTTTTTGACTTTCTAAACTTAAAGACATTGGGCTGATTGCAGATTTAGAAGAATTTCAAAATTGGAAGGTAAATTCCACTCTCCCTTCTAATTCTTGATTTTTTAAAAAATTGTATTACCCTTTATTAATTGCCCCAGTGGCAAGTATTTAACTTTTCAAAGAAATCTTTTCATTATTTGGCACTTCTGACTCTTTAAGATTTAAACTCAGAATGAAAAAGAATTTCAACAAATTCTTAGATGAGAGGATATCTAGACAACTTATAATCGTAGTTGTTTTCCTGAATTAGTGTCTATATCTCTCCTAAAGTATGGCTTCTATAAGGGATGTTACAGAACTTCAGGGTCATATAATCACGTTAACTCTGTATTGCCTTCTTTTAAGCAGCCTGAAACCACCTAGCCTTGTGACAGCTACTTTCCTCTGCTCCTTCATTTGGAAGGCATCTGCTGAACTGTGGACCTGGGAGTGTGCCCAGTGTTGGGTGACCAGAGTTGAATGAGTAGTTTCTGTCCTAGTACAGCTGTCTGATTTGTATTGCTGTTACAGTTGACTAAAACCATCAAGTTCTACACATGTGCTCTTATTAAATTACGTCGTTCCCACCCCATGCATTTGTAATCTGACTTTTTGGTTCAGTGCAGCTCTGTATGTGTATCCTAGATAATTTTTCTCCTGTTAGATTTGGCCCACCATCATTGCCTATCAGGAACTTTTGAATTGATTCTGTCAGCGCTGTATTCATTTTCTCTGTAAGCTTTGTGTTGCTTAACATTTGTTAAGTTGCTATTTATATACCTTCATTTAAGTTACTGATTAGAAAATAACAATAAAATAATATAGATGACCTAAACAGACCTAAGGATCAACCCTTGTAGGATGCCACCAGCGGCTTCTCTCTGGGCTGACATTCATTCATTACCACCCAAGTCCCAAATCTTTTCTTGTGTTCAACATCATTTTGCTTATTACTATTTAGTGTTCAGTCTTCCTTGTCAGTTCTTCCTGGTGAGCTATAAAAATCTTTATGTGAAGTTACTCTTCAGAAATCAGATTTTTTTAAAAAAAAACAACAACTACCCATTTAAGGCAAATAACCCTTAGAGGTTTGCTGAGCCCATTTGGTTCAAAGATTATATAGATCTGCTACCCCATGGAATATCTGAATTCTGCACCAGCCTTTCCAAGGCATGATTCTTCTGACTTGACTTTCACACTTTAGGAGACAGAAATAATGTAAAATGGTGGTACATTTGTAAGCACAGTGAAAGAAGCCTTAAAAAAAGATGGATGGAGGGGGAATCTTTACAAAAATAATTTTGAATGTACTTGGAAGAATAAACAAGGAAGCATTGAAAAAGAAGACTAGCAAGAAAGTGTTTTTGCAATAATGGACATAAAATATACTGTAACAATATGGAAGTGTGATCCTGGCTCAAGAATTTACAAACAAAGCAATGAAATGCAGTGCAAAGCCCATAAACAGATTAGAGTACACATTAAAATTCAGTGTATGATGCTATGACCAAGTGGGATTTATCCCAGGGATGCAAGGCTGATACAATATTCGCAAATCAACAAACATGATACGTTACATAAGCAAATTGGAAGACAAAAATCACATGATCATATCAATTGGTGCAGAAAAAGCATTTGACAGAATCCAACACTCTTTTTGATAAAAACTCTCAGCAAAGTGGGAATAGAGGGATCATACCTCAACATAATAAAGGCCATATATGACAAACCTACAGCCAACATTATCTTCAATGGGCAACAACTAAAACCATTTCCTCTAAGAACAGGAACAATACAGGGATGTCCTCTTTCACCACTATTATTCAATATAATATAACCTCAGTGATCAGACAAGAAGAAATAAAAGGCATCCAAATTGGAAAGGATGAAGAAAAACTGTCATTATTGACAGATGACATGAAATTATACATAGAAAACCCTAAGATTCCACCAAAAAAACTACTAGATTTAATAAATGAATTTGGCAACATAGCAGGATATAAAATTAACAACCAGAAATTGATGGCATTTTTATACACCAATAATGAACTCTCAGACTAAAAAAAACCATGCATTTACTGTTGCAACAAAAAATTAAGATACTTAGGAATAAACTTAATCAAGGAGGTGAAAGACCTATACTCAGATAACTATAGGATATTAAAAAAAGAGATAGAGGAAGATATAAACAAGTGGAAGAAAATACCATGTTCATGGCTTGATAAACTCAACATCATTAAAATGTCTAATACTACCCAAAACAATCTATAGATTCATTGCAATCTCTGTTAAAATACCAATGGCATATTTAACAGATCTAGAAAAAAACACTCCGAAAATTTATATGGCACCAAAAATGACCCCAAATAGCAATCTTGAGAAAGAAGAACATAGTTGGAGGAATCACAATACCAGATACAAAATTATACTACAAAGCCACTATACTCAAAACAGCCTGGTACTGACACAAGAACAGGCGTATAGATCAATGGAACAGAACCCAGAAATTGGATCCAAGCCATTATGCTCAATTAATATTTGACAAAGGAGGCAAGAGCATACAATGGAGTAAAGAAAGTCTTTTCAATAAATGGTGTTGGGAAAACTGGACAGGTACATGCAAAAAAATGAAACTAGACTACCAACTCACACCATATGCAAGAATAAACTCAAAACAGATAAAAGACCTAAATGTAAGTTGTGAAGCCATAAAAATCTTTGCAGCAATATCTCAGACATCTCTCATAGCAATATGTTTACTGATAGGTCACCTCCACCTCAGGGCTGCCCACACCAAGCCTGGCACCATGAGCAGTGGTGCAGGGAATGGAAGTCCTGGCGGCCTCACATCAGCGGTGCCTGCTGGCAGGGACAGGAAGGTTTTGGGAAACGAAAAGGGAGCCCACTGTACGGGAGAACATTTGGCAATGATACACCTTATAAAGGGTGAATTTCTAAAATATATAAGGAACTCATACAACTTAAAAAGCTGATACAATATTCGCAAATTGGACAAACTCCAATTAATAAATGGGCAAAGGACCTAAATAGACACTTCTCCAAAGTGGACATACAGAAGGCCAAGAAACATGAAAAAAATGCTCAAAGTCACTAATTATCCGAGATAAGGAATATATCCTAAGAAACCTGAAACACCACTCAGAAAGAATGTATGCACCTCTATATTCATAGCAGTGTAATTTATAATAGCTAAGATTTGGAAACAGCTCAAGTGCCCATCAGCAGATACGTGGATAAAAAGGCTGTGGTACATTTATCACAATGGAATACTATGCAGCAATAAAAAAGAGGAGCTCTCACCATTTGCAACAGCATGGATGGACCTGGAGAGTATTATGCTAAGCAAAATAAGCCAGCCAGAGAAAGATAAGTATCACATGATCTCACCGATATGTGGAATCTAATGAATAAAATAAACTGATAAACAAAATAGATCCAGACATAGAACCATGAATAAACTGATGAATTTCAGAGGGAAGGTGGGATTGGGGTGAGGAGCATGGGGAGAGAGAGATTAAGCTGGGGAACTTGTATGCATAGCCCATGGACACAGACAATAGTGTGGCAAAGGCTTAGGAGGAGTGTGTGGGGGGGAGCAGGGGTCAATGAAAGAAATTTAAATTTGAATTAAAAAATAAATTTAGTGTATGATGGAGGTGGCATTTCTTCAGATCTGTGGAAAAAGCATAGATTATGGCATTGGGGCAATAGGACAAACATTTGCAGAAAATAAAGTTAGATCTTTGTCCTATATCATTAGCCAACATAAATTTCAGATTTATTTACTCCTTAACATTTAAATATGTATAAACTTAACAATACATAAAAGTAGACCATAAAATATATCTAATCTTAACATAGAAAAAAAACATTGCTCAGGATACATGTAAAATAGAGTTTATAAAGGCAAAGATTTGACTAAACTTTTAAAAACCTTTATGTGATAAAGCACAATGTACTAATTAAGGGGTAAATATTTTTCTCTGTTGTTTTTTCCCCCAGCATATGCGACAAATTAATTTTCTTAATATACAGAGTGCTTATAAATGAATGAATAAGATGAGCACACTGATATAAAATGGGTAAAGAAGATGGGGGTGGGGGAGGAGGCTGGAGTGGGTCAATAGTGGGGGATAGAGGGCATATGTAATACTTTTAACAAAGAATTATTTACAAAAAATAAAATTATCAAAGAAGAAATACAAATAGCTAATAAACATTAACAAAATTTGAACCATCTTAAATAGTAGTATCAGAAATGTAAAGAAAAAATAAGTTAAATTTTCGATCTCCTGTGGTACATTTGCACAATGGAGTACTATGTGGCTGTGAAAAAGAAGGCACTGTTATCCTTTGTGACAGCATGGATGGACTTGGAAATTATATCATGCTAAGCGAAATAAGCCAGTCAGAGAAAGTTATCACATGATCTCATTTGGAATCTAATGAACAAAATAAATTGACAAACAAAATAGAACCAGAGGCATGGGTACATGGAACAGACTGACAGAAGTTGGAGAGAATGGGGTGGGGGCAACTGGATAAAAGAAGGTAAAGAGTGTAGCCAAAGAACATCTGTGCATAACCCATGCATACAGACAACAGTGGTGAAGGTCAGGGGAGGGGTTGTGGGAGCTGGATGGAGGTGGGCAAAGAAGGGGTGAATGGGAGACATCTGTAATAGTATCAACAATAAAAAAGAAAATTTTAATAAATTTCCTATTTCAAATTGGAGGAGATTTTAAATGCATTTTACATACTGTTTTTTAAGAGGGCGAGGGAAACAAACACTTTATACACTATTGGTACCTTTCTGGAAGAATATATCAAAATCTGCTAAGGTATGCATACTCTTTGACTTGACACGTTCCATCCTGGGACTTTATCTCAACACAATAATTGTGAATACATGCATCATAGTGTCATTTGGTATAGGGAGAAAATTGGAGACCACCTGAATGTCTGACAAAGGGTAAAATAAATTATGGTACATGTTCACAAGGGAATACCATGCAGCTTTTAAAAATGTATTATTTAGGACAGGAGTTTCAGATAGGCTTAATCTCCTACACTCTGATTGATTGGCAGACTCTTTTTGGAATGCTATGTTGAGAAGTCATGTCTGGGCTCAACAGGGAAGAGTGGTGTGCTCAGTGAGGGATAGTGCCATGGGAGAAGGAGAAAGACTGACAGCAGTGTTGGATACTGGCTTTTCCTGCTGTAAAAGAGTGTTTAATGATAAGGGGAATTATTCAGCCTGTGTTAACAATAGCAAAAATTGAATATACAACTATATACTATGTAGGCTACTTTAGCATTGGGGGGAAGGGTATAGGTTGAGTGAAAACTCATGAATTAAACATACCAGAGTATTATCAATGGTTATTTCTGGTTAATAATATAATGTATGATTGCTGTTATGATTAAAAATAGTAATGGGGAAAAACAGTGGTTAGGAATATTGTCTAAAATATGAGCATGTTTTAAAGAGTTATGGTCTCCAGATTTTGTTCCTTACAGAATCCAGGTTTCTGGACAGGTGGTATTTGCTTAGCCCTTCAGCTTCTGGAAGTTGATGAGTCCTTTATGAGTCCCTGCTTGTGTTCCTTTCCTTTGTGGCCTCATTCAATTAAGCAGGCACCTGTGGATATATAGAGACAAAATATATACTTCCTATATTTAAGAAGCTTACACTCTAGCAGGGAAGATAGACATAATAATGGTAGCAGTAGTAAGAGGAGAAGAGGAGGGGAAAGGAGAGCAGACATAAACAATTTTAAGTGCTTTATATCTATTTATTTATTTACTCTTTATAGTGTCCCTATGAGATAGGCAGTTTATTATCCCATTTACAGAGGAAGACACTGAGAGGCTAAGTACCTAGGTCAGGTTTAAACCCAGGCAGTCTGGTTTCAGGGTCTGTTTGACCACCCATTCCTCTCAATCACTGTCAGTCAGGTATTGTTCAGTTGCTTTGCATGGATTAGCTCATTTCCTTTTCACAACAAAACTTCCTGTCTTATTCATCAAAGACTTAGTGGACATTCCTTAATGTGTCAAATATTGGAGGGGGAGGGGAGCATGCGGAGGCGAATACAGAGCTGTTCTGTTCTGAGTATCTGGGCATAGGTCTGTTGAAAGGTTCAGGTGTGGACATGTGAGTAAAATATCATACTACATAAAGTATGGTGGTGATCATAGGATGCCAGAGCCTATATCTGCTTTACTTTGGGATCTACCTCTTAATCAGCTCACTGGAAGGGATGTGAGGGTTGGGAGTTTCTCTTACTAGCCATTTTTTGAATGGCAGCAGAATCTCATGTCTTCCTTTGGGTAAGGGAAGTAATTGGTTCTTGATCTGAAGTGGCAAGTAAGAAAACCCTTTTTAGATTATTAAGATAATTATGTTCAGGGCAACAGAATTGCCACACTAAGGGGTATTGTTAGCTAATCCATAGGACTGGTGGGCAGATCATTTAAAGCTGCAAAATGCTTTAGGAGCCTCTAAAGGGCAGCTTGTGACGGCAAGAGTAAGGGAATCCTGTAATGAGATCTGAATCCAAGATTGATTTTTGTAATGAGGAAATCGATTTCTCAAGGAAATTATGTGACAGTATGATGTTTGGATGAGTGTCCTTCTTGGTTGGTCTGTTGTAGACACTTTGACAGATTGTCTGTCTGGATTGTGTGGCTGTTTGCTCGTCAGTGCTGATAGTACTTCTTTCCTTTCAATGATGCTGTCTTGTTTTTCCCTCCTAGGTTTATGGAATCCGAGCTGGACCTAAATGACATCATTCAGGAGATGCACGTGGTGGCCACCATGCCAGACCTGTACCACCTCCTAGTGGAGCTGAATGCTGTTCAGTCTCTTCTCGGGTTGCTCGGACATGATAATACAGATATCCTTTCAGATCTGTCTTCAGTAGGAAGGCTGACATGGTAGGGGAGTGCTGTTTACTCTCTTCTCCTGTCTGTCTCTGCTGTCACGTCTGATATTCTATTTCCAGTCCAATTATCTCCCATCTTGAAACACATGCTGCTCTTTACTCATTTGAAAATCTGGTTTATATCAGTAAATCTTGGGCAATCCTTAATTGTTCTATTTGCTCTTAATAGTACTAGAATTCATCGTGATGTATCTGTTCATACATTAACAGCATTAATTTTTCAGGATCTTTGATTTGGAGGCCCATTAGAGGGGCAAGACCAGACAGCATTTGAATTTCTGGTCTAGACATCAGTCTGTTAGCAGATGCCCCAGTGGAGTTGAGACTAGAGGATGCAGTAAACTATGATGGAAAGCACATTGGAATGGCGGGGAAGATAGAGATTTTATGTTTTGTCCACTGATATATTTCTAATTTCTTAAAGGCCAGGTGCACAAAAACATTTAGTATTTATAGAATCAGCTTTATACCTAAATAGACAATCTAGGTTTAATTTTTAGTTTTACTTTTTGTGTGAAATTTGGTGCCCCTCTGGCCTTTAGTATTCTCAACTGCAAAATAATAGAGTTAATAACTTTTGCCTTTCAGTGTTATTTAGAGGATTAAAGGAGATCATATAAGTGCTAAGTAGTTTCTTATATATAGTAGGCACTTAGGAAATGTTACTTTTAACTGAATCTGAATCATGATTTTGAAAACCATTTTATACTTTGTCTTTGTGCGACTGCTATCTGATGTGCAACTGCTTTAGTGCAAAAGGTTTTTCATATGCCTGTGGTTGGAGTTATGTTCATTAAAGGAAATTCCCTTCCAATAGTTGTTCTGTTAGAATCCAGATTTTCAAAGGTGAGAGACAAATGTAGTTAGTCTGCTTGAGTGATATTCATGGGGAATCTGCTGCTGCTTCATGTTATTTTCATCTTTCTGGTAATCTCTCTCCTGAGAGCATGTCTGACTAGGTTCTTTCCTGCCTGATAATTCTCATAGAAATAAATCAGTGAATAATTTTAATGCAGGCTTCTTGAAGGGTGATCTTAAGCCATTTCTGATATTTCATGTAATGTTAGACAGTATTAAGAATCACTGTGTTCAGTCCCAAGATTGATGAATGTTCCCCAGGGTTCATTGCAGAGTTCTGCATTGTACTATAAGAACCCTAGTCAATTAGCTTGTTTCTAGGCGAGCTCAGTACAGGGTCTTATGAATTCAATAGCATGTAGATATGCTTTGAGTGCTTATTATGTACCAGGCACTGTGCTAGACCCCGAGGAACCATAGGTTATACTGGATACTCAAACAGCATCAGTCAGTAAGCATATAGAGTATCTACATATGATTAGCTCTATTTGAGGTGCTAACTGCTCCTTACAGAGTTAGTAACTAAGAATTCTAGTTGTGACTTCACATTTCAATTCACCTACACAGAATGGTAGATTTTCAGAATCCGAGCAGACCTTAGAGATGACTTAGTCCAGTGACTATTTATTTAGTGACAAGTCTGAGGTCCCAGTGTTGGATAGCTAACTGTTGAAGTTGAGGCTGGCACTCCAGGCCCCTGATTTCCAGTCCACTGTTCTTTCTAGTGCACTGAGTCTCTTCCCTCTAGGATTTATTACGTCCCTGACAGAGTTGCAGTGATTCATTCATTACCTTGCGTATTAATACAGAAATCGCCTGTGTTGTCTCTGGAAACATGGCTCTCATTCTCTTTTTCTATGCCTGCTAACTCAAAATAATAGTAGCAGCTTTCCAAAGATACTGTAGGAGAAGACACACAAGAAGTGCTGCTCATCAGCATACTTGGGAAAGGCAAGGGCACAGCTGCTTCAAGTTGTAACATTCTGGTCTTTAAAAGGAAAAAAACAAGTCCCCCTGTAATAACTTGGACAGCTGCCATTCCCTCCTGCTCTCTGAGAACTAAACTGCACTTTCCCCCCTCTTGTATACAACCTTCACCCTACTGCCCTAGTGATATTTTTCTAAAATCTGATTTTTAATTATGCCCTACATCAAATTTTAAGTTCATTTGAAAATTTTTAAATTACCTAATTTTAATTAGATGCAGCAATTAGGGTAAATGTCATCTCCTCAAAGTACAGCTTTTCTTAAAAGTGGTTTCAGGAAAGGGTAGACCCTCTTGACTTGCATCTAACGAATCCTCTATCAGTTGGAATGTTGATCTCTCAGCAGTGTTGCACTGTTTCTTGCCTTATCTGTGATCTATAATGGAAATTTTTCTTTAGGAAACGCTTGTTAACAATTTACTGTTATACAGCCGTAACTGCCCGAAACACCTTACCATAAATAAACAATTTCATGGCAGTCATGACTTAAATTTTTAATCTTTTTAACTTTCATTTATCAACCAAGACCATACATGGCTGGTTATCTTTCCAGCAAGCACAGGTCATCTTTGCTTTGTCCTTCTTGAGAAAACAGAAACTATAGGGATTTTAATTGGATCAGAGGCTGGTTTATTGTAACCTTAAGAGACAGAGGATGTGAGAAAACAGCTTGCACCTTGTCCTTTCAACCGTGAGAAGCAGCTTCAGAGTTTATTCTGGCGCTCTGCATCACTGCCGCTGGTGAGGCCTGTCAGCGCTTCTGAGCACATCTCCCCCCTGGAGAGGTAGGAGCCCAGCCATGATTTGGCGGCAGAGTGGAATTCTGGTCTGTGAAGAGCACCTCTGGGGGTGAGGGGAGGGAGAGAAGGCACACCCCACACACAGTGTTCAAGAGTCACTCCAAATGCATTAGGTGGGGTCCAACAGCTGTTGCCTTTTAGAGATAATGCTTTTTACAACAATTTTTCCTTTAAAATAAATTATTTAAACATGTTCAGAGCCCCCCCTTTTGTGAACCTTTTGGAGTGTTACTGCAGAAAAATAAAACCAAAGCTACATTTAAAAATATTTTCTTAAGGTATTGGTAAACAAAGTTTTTATGGCCTAGTTTAAGCGAAATTTACTCAATTTGCCTGAAGGAACAAGGAGGAATAAAACAAGGAGAAGATAAAACCCCAGATGGTGGCTGAGTACCCCTTCTGCTACCACCACCGAAAATCAAAACAAAATAAAAAAAACTCCAAGTTACCAATAAGTATCCTATTTTTGTATGGCATCTGCTTTGTTCTCAATTTAAGTGACAAGTCAGTGGAATCCTTTCTAAAGTCCTGTAGTAGATTACGGAATTTACTGGGTTCTTCCTTAGTATGATAAGCTCTGTTGTGTTCTATTAGGAAAATAAGAAATAGTAGCTTCAGTTGATAGCTATGTGTGGTGGTAGGTGCCCTTGGAGTGTTATGCTCAAGAAATGCCATTGGTATTCTGAAAGATGTGGGTCATCTCTGGCATAGGGTTGATAAGGGAATTGGACATTGGAGATTGGCAAGCTTTTGGTAGATGTGGAGATTTGAGTGCTTTTCAAGTTTGTTTCATGTTCTCTACCTTGCCAATGGAAATTGCCATTCCTCACTTACTGGAAGCTGACATGCTCTTACTAGCTGCTCTTGTAGTCACTACACATTGGATATCAAGTCCATTTTTAAAAACAATTACAACTACTGTACTGATTCCTAGCTAAGTGCCTTATTCTTTAATAAAAAAAAAATCCAGTAAACTAAACCCAGTTTATTCAAAGACTGCTTTCTCTCCATCCAGTTGTTATTCAGAGGTCTCATTGTAATGTTAACTGAGGCTTCAGTACAGTGGGCTGTGCACTAACAGGCAGAAGAGAGAAATTGGTTAGCACCAAGTAGATCTTTGGTGCTGATGGGACAGCTCCCTTTTGTCTGGGATCCTTTTCTAAATCACTGCTTAGTTTTCTCAAATTCTAGAAAGCCCAGAGGACTTGCCAAGTTGTCCTGGTGGGTTTTGTGAAGAATTACTATGGGGTTTGGAAAACAAGGAGCAGAAAGACTTTTTTTAGACTAGCAGGGATCAGTTGAACTTGAGCATTTGGGTCTGAGAATGCTAATGTGTTACAACCTGACTGGGACACACCATATTATCTCAGAGAGTGTGTATAGTAGTCAGGGTTGCCTGTGTTAGATAGAGCCCCAGTGTTAATGAGCAGGAGTGAGGCTGGGAAAGGTTTGAGCCTCCTAAGGGCTTTCTTCTAATTGGACTGGGAAGGGAGCTGGCAGTTGCCCCAGTGCTTTCCTGTAAGTGCTGTCTAATAAGACTTGTGTATCTCTGGCTGTTGTTTTCCTAGGAGCTAGTCTCATCTCAATATTTTCAGAATCTAAGTTACGTGCATTGAAAACAATTTACTTCTTTTTCTTATAGGTAGTCTAACCTCCCTGATAATTTGTACTGATAAGGCACCCGTTTTTTGGTGTGTGTGTGTGTGTGTGTGTGTGTGTTGAGCCATTTAAATGTGCTCTGAAGAAAGTCAGATTAGGTAAAAAGTGCCAAAATGACAATCTAGGAAAAGACCTGTTAATGTAATTTTTAATTTTGTTTATGAGTTTTAGATTAATTCTGTGTCCCAAAGCAGGGGGGTTATAGCTTGCTTTGGACATTTTCCCTGTAGCATGACAGTGCCCACTAACATTTACTAGGTACTTAACAAATATTGAATGAGTGCATTTTCTCCCTCATACTAGTTTGATCTTGATCTAGGATTGAGATGAAATTAAGAGTCCTGGTTCATTCTAGCTACCTCTGCCAACTGTTTCAAAAGGAGAAAAAAACCCATTTTGTCTGTGTTTTTAAATTCATCTGGATTGAGTTCTATCTAATCACTATCCTACTCTAGGAATAAAAGAAAGAGTTTTTTTGTTTGTTTGTTTTTTTTAGAAAGCCCCTTATTTGTTCTATTAAATCAATTATATATTCTGAATCTATCTTGGTTCATTTTTCTTAAGGAAGCCCTTTTGAAATGACTTTTTAAAAAAGCCACCTGCTTACTATATCTTGTTCCTCTTTATCTTAAAATTACACACAAAACAGCATTACTTATGAACACATCTCATTAGAGACTAATAAAGCTAATGTTCAGTTTCTATACCAGGACTCTATTAGGGATCAGGCCTGAAAATAAATATCTAGAGCCAAAAAATAGAAGTAGACAGTCCTCTTTTTCCAAGAGCCATTGTGTTATGGACCATTTGTGCCCTGCTGGTTTTTTTGACTTCACTTCTTATTATACTAGCTTATTGCCCCAGTAGTGGACAGGTACAAAGGGAGTGAGTTGGGTGGTCTTTCTACTGACATGACAAAATAGGCTATCAAAAACTGTGTTTTAGTAATTCACAGAGAGACAGGCTCTCTGTTTTCCTATTATACTTGGACCGGAGAGCCTTTTACCTCGTGAAATGAAATTGTAAATACAGTGGAAAAACCTATCACCCATGCCCAGAGTCTGCTTGTGAAGAAATGCTGGATGGGTGGCAGGCCATGCTGAATTTTCTCAACATTGAGGATTCATCTGTCTATCTGTGGTTCGCATTCTTACTCCTCTTTCTAGTCTTCAAATGACCTTCAAATGTCATATTATATTACCCAGAAGTTGATGATTACACTTACGGACTCATTACTGCCTTGTTGAAATGCTACTTGATGAAAGTTGGGAATTTATGTAAAATCAGTTAATGGTAGGATTGATGAGATGTTTACCAGATCTGGTAGCTGGTAACTCATTTATTATTTGAATTTTCAACTGAGGCAGGAGAGTAGACAAGGAGATATACAGAGGTGAGCAAAAGCAGGTTTGTGAGTTACAGTTGTATGTGAAACACAGTTTATTCTTGTATTATTATTTATTAACTATTTTCCATACGAACAACTATAAACCTAGTTTTGCCCACCCCTGTACACTGGATTATTATAAGAAAAAACTTTGCTTGGTAAAAGTTAGACATTTATCATATTTCTATATAAAACCACAGCCATTGTCAGTTTTTTTCCTTTTAAAAATATTTTTATTGGTTTCAGAGAGAAAGGGAGAAGGAGAGAGAGGGGAAAAAACATACGTGATGATAGAGAATCATTAATTGGATGCCTTGTACTCACCTCTATTGGGGACTGAGTCCACAACCCAGACATGTGCCCTGACCGGGAATCAAACCGGGACTTCCTGGTTCATGGGTTGACGCTCAACTACTGAGCCTCGCTGGCTGGACCACACTAAGTTTTATAGCACTCCTATGTTTGGGGCAAATATGACTTTAAAGACTGAAAGAATAGGACACAGGAACCTTATTTACTTATTTATGATGGTCAGCTGGTCAGTTATTGATGAATAAAATGAAACTTCAAATAATTTTTCCCCCAACAAAAGACGTTCATGAAATACCTAGAATGTCAGTTGGCAGTTAGCAAGTTCTATCATTATTGTTAATATGTCCTATATCTTTTATTTTTCTCTTTCCAGTTCTAGTGAAACTGCCCTGATTCTGACCCTGTTGTCTCATTTCTGGACTCTTTTGTTGTTGCAGTTTTGGAACAGCTGTTCCTCCTTCAGGTGTTGCTTTTCCCACCCCTCGCCCATACACCCCAACTGCCTCCCATTTGCCCACCCGCAACATTCATAATGCTTTCGTGCCACCTGCACACAGCTTTTAGGTTAGCCTTTCAAAATACTGTTATTTTATAGGGTTACCATTATGCTTTTATCTCTTCCCTCCTATTCCATTTCTTCTCCTCTTTATATGCCTTTGTGCATTCTAATCTCTCTGCTTTTATTCCTGTTGTCCTGCCCTCATCTTTTTAGTTGCCTGTTTTCTGACCACTCTGTTTTAACAAATACTTCTTGATTTCTCAGTTCAAGTTGATTGCTGCTTTTTCAAGACATCTGCAGTTAATGTTTCTGTATTCTTCACTTGTTACATATTAGTAATTCCCTGTGATGTATAATTTTTTAAATGTCTCTGATTATCTAATGTTTTCATTTTATGGTGAGGAAACTGAGGCCCAGAATGAAAAATAAATTTGCCTTTGACATTGTCACAGTGTATTATTCATCGTAGGCATTCACTAAATGCAGGTTGATGGAGCAAGGTGTGTGTGTGTGTGTGTGTGTGTGTGTGTGCGTGCGCGTGCGCGTCTCCAAGGTGAGGGAAGAAAAACTTAGTTTAGTTCTGGCTTCCAGTTTCCAAACATAACTTCTTTTTTCTCTGCTTCATGTCTTTATTCATTTATAGGTCCCTCTTTTTCTCCATTTTTGCCTCGTGTTCAATTTTCATTGTTTACGTTTCTTTTTTGTCCAAAACAGCATGGTGTTTGAGGGAAAGGGAGGTTGGTGGGTTCTACACTAGCACGAGCCAGTGTAAATCCTTCCGTTTACATAGTAAATCTATTTGGTCATGCCTTGGTCTCTGAAGATACCAGTCATGTCATCTTAGAAATCATTACTGCCTTTGAAGGTGAACTGTATAAGATAGTTAAGATTATACTGAGTTCCAAGAATTTAAATTATGAGTTTAGGCTAAGGGTGTTTCTCACTGGAAAAGCAACCTCCCAAGTGATCATATTTGAAGTTTTGAAATTTTAAAAAATACAGTGAACCTATGGAATAAGTTGCCAGGAAGGCAACATAGGAAAGAGACAGTCAGTTAACAACATTTATTGAACACCCTCTGTGAGTAGAACCTTGTTGAAGAGATGTAATAAAACCAGAGTGTGTTAAAGGCAAACAGTGATGAAGCAGTTGAGAAGGAAACGGGAGGGAACCAAATGTTTTAGTAAAATGCCAGTAGGGTTTCAGTATGTACGTGATATCCTTAACATTTTTCACATGTGTCCATAGCTGTGGTTGATTTGCTTCAGGAGTTAACAGATATAGACACCCTCCATGAGAGTGAAGAGGGGGCAGAAGTACTCATCGATGCTCTGGTAAGTTGCACATCCCTCTGGGGTTTTGCAGGCTTGTGTGAGGTGTTGACATCATCACCGCCACTGTCTCTGAGTCGCATCATCTGAGTATCAGGTAGAGCTCTGAGGCAAGGCTGGACTGGATGAGGAGAGAGAAAAAGTAGAAATGCAACCTATGGGATACTTTGTTCTTTGGAACTATTTTAGGGAAGGGGTTATAGAGGCCTAACATTTATGAAATATCACTATGTAGTCCTCACCATATCCTCTCAGATGGGTATTATTCTGTTATTCCCCTTTACCGCCATGAAACTGAAGCATAAAGAGACAAAACAACTTGCCTATAGTCACTCAGCTGGGATTTGAACCTGTGTTCTCTTTGACTCCATGTTCCTGTTCCTCTACACTCAACTGTGTTGCTACTGACCTTTTCACAAAAAGTTTTCGTGGATGTTTCTTTTCTCCTCTGGCCTTCATAATTCCAAATGCGGGTAGAACAGGTATCATTATTACTTATTTCATAGACAGGGATTTGGAGAATGTTAAAAATAAGAACAAACCTTCTGGCTCACCCAGGCCAGAGTTGCAGCCCTGCCTGTAGAAGACAGGGCCAGTTGATTTCGGCATTCTTTTTGGTGGAGCCTTGGCAAGGCCTCAGAATCTGCCTCAGCTATTGTTCCAGGCAGCAGCCAATCAAAGGGAGTTTACATGTGAGGTGAACCAGTAGACCCATCACCTCGTTTACACGTGAGGAACCCCAGATGGAAAAACGAAGGCTTTCACTGGGCTACACAGCTAGTCCCTGCAACAGCTGAGATTAGAGCCAGCATCTTCTGATCCCTCCACAGTCCTTTCCCACCACATCATGCTTTGTGATCAGAGAGGGCTCAGAGGCTGAAAAGGTACCACAGCTGGCCAGTGGCAGAAGTGAGTTGAGTCCAGCCTCCTACCCTGATACTTCCTGTGGATTTCTGTCCACCCACCAAGCCGTCACTCTCCTCAGGGCTCAGGTGGTTTTCCTTCCTTTCTATTGTCTCATCTTTTCTGTCAGGTAGGAAGTCAGTACTGGTTTTGATGCAGTTTGCAGAGTTTATCATAGGTCTCTGCAGCCACTTGTACTAGATTATTTTGGCATGCTCGTTAGGCCACCTTCTGGCCCAATAAACCTACTGAATCAGGATGGTTGGGATTGGGGTCCCAAGGGATTCTGAGATCTCATTGTTACACTGCCCACCCCTTTCTCACCCTTTCTCCCTCAAGGTTCTTGACACCAGAAATTTCCTGTGCCGTGCTCACTGCTGGCATTTGGTGTGAATGAAGGGGTTGTGAACCCACTGGATATGAAGAACTCTTTTATAAAGAGCAAAGCTGGAGTCCAGCAGGGCCATTTGTGACTTAGGATGATGAAAATTTCTATTGCCATTTTCTTTCTTCCTAGAGCAAACTTCCACTTTTGTGGAATTCAGGAACTTTATTTTTCTTCAGAAAGAAAAGCACGATGTGGGGTGTCCTTTTGTTTTGAGGCGCATCCGAAGGAAGGCTGTGGCACTTGCTCCTTCACTGTGTCTCCACGGTGTCATGTGTGCAGTCTTACCTCCCAGAGGTTAATTACAGTGGCCCGGAATGAGCCTTCCTGCTTGGTCCCTGGGCTGATTTTAATTACCATCCTTTGCCTGTGAATAGAGGAGATGAGAGAGGAGCGGCTAGCCTGCCTGCTGCCTGTAAAACATACTCAGAAACAGCAGTTCACACAAAAGCTCTCTTTTGTGTTTTCTGTGTTGCCAAGTCCGCCAACAAATGCTGGACCTTGAAGATTTTATTGTTTGTTTAGGAAAAAACAGTCCATTCTCAGTCTGGGGAGCCATTACATAGCTGCTACACAGGGTGTTCTGTTTGTTTTGTTTAGTTTTTTTTATTTTTTATTAAGATTTTGACTTTTATGGCTTTATAATGGTCAGTCTGGTGTGAATCACAAACAATGGAACATTCCTAGACTCCCATATATTATTTGTTTGCAGCCAGTAGAAGCCATCAGTAAATATTAGAGAGCAGAATCAGTGGGTGGTCTTCCTTTATTTTTTTTTCTGCCCTTGTGCTGCATTCGGGAAGATGTTTGATAAGTATTCTCATATTATAAGGGTTGAGTTGTCTCCACAGTTTTAATTTGGGGCCAATATCAGAGGCCTGGAATTGCATGAGCAGAGGCTAGAGGGCATGTAGCAGAATTTATTGTGCTGTGCAGTTTGCAGTTATTGCCTTGGTCTTTTTCCCAGTTGGAAGTCCTAAGCAATAGAAGAGCCCATTTGTGTGGGAAGAGAGTGCTCTCCTGGCATTATCGGGCATCTTTGGAGTTTAAAATTTGGTACACACCCACTGCTATGATTTATGCAAAAGGTGAATATTTGTGCTTTATAACAAGTTGACTTGGTAACCTGGAAAGTAGACTCTTCTGAAGAGCAGTAAATGCAAGTATATTTGCTTTGATGACAGTTCTCTGGCATACCTCTGAAAAAGACTGGACTTCTTGAGAGTTTTGATTAAATTACAGTCATTTTTCTACTTGCTAGTCCTAAATCTTGCCATGTGCTTGGCAGTCCAGGCCTTTGCTCACATCTCTCTCAGCTTGGTAAATCTTGCTTCTCCTGGGCTACCAGGAATACACCTGATCATCCTTTAAAGCCTAACTTAAACCTTATCTTTTCTCTTCTGAGGCTTTTTTTTCTGACTCATCACCTCAGCAGAATTTGTGTTCCCCTAGCACTTTGTACATCCTGGCACTTGGCACCTTGGCTTATAGACACCTGTATCTAAGCTTGTCTTCCCTGAACTGTGATCCCTGTCAGCGGAGTGGCAGCTCTGTCACTTACCAGCTGTGTGTCCTTGGGAAAGTTACCTAACCTTTGGTACTCAGTTTCTTCTGTAAAATGGGGATAGCAGTGGTAGTGCCTATTGCACAGGGCTGAAGTGAGGAATAAATGAGATGTTTGATATGGTTTAGAACAGAGCCTGGCACAGTATAAACACCCAATAAATGTTGAGCATTACCTTCATAAAGTCACATATGAAATACTTAGTAAATGTCAACGTCTACCACAAAGTGAAATGTTTTTTGAGTTCAACAAACATTTTTTTCATTTCAACAGATATTCAAAAAACACTTAGAACAAATACTTAAAAAAACAAAACCAAACACAAAAGAAAAACCATTTTAAGGGTGTGGGCCTAGATAAGACATGGAAGGATAGATGTTTAGTTTTTTACAAAAAGATGAAATAAGTGATAACACAGGCAGTATATTAAGAATGGTTGTGAGAGATTCAAGCCTCTGTGGAAATGAGGAGGGAGCAATCACTTCTGCTGGCGAGGAGTCAGCAGGGACAGCATTGCTGCAGATATTGGCCTCTGTGAGGAGGCTTTAATGTCGGGGTGGACGGAGGGGACACAGCCAGAGGCGGTGGAAATGTGGCTGGCCCGGGAAGCTGGTCAGTATGGCTGGGAGCTACCATTTGCTATAAAGAGTTTAATAAGCCTTGTTCGGTTTTACACAGTAGTTACAGTATCAGCCCTCAGACCAAGAGGTCTCGGGTTCAGTTCCTGGTCAAGGGCATGTACCTAGGTTGCAGGATCTCCACCCCGAGCCAGGATGGATATGGGAGGCAACCGATTGATGTGTCTCTCTCACATTGATGTTTCTCCCTCCCACTCACTCCTTCCCTTCCACTCTCTCTAAGAAAATCGATGGAAAAATTAGTCCTCAGGTGAGGATTAACAAAAACAAAAAAATAAACAAACAAAAATGAGTTTAATGAAAGTGGCTTTGATGTAGAGAGCCAGTCCCATTCAGCAAGTAGTCCCATTCTTGCTCTCAATTCACCCAACTTCATTTGAAGGCCTGTGTTGGTTTGGTGTTTGTTGGTTGTCAATGCAGGTTGCTGTTTGGGTTGGCAGGGTTCCTCTAAGGCAGTGCCCCACAGGGGGGCAATTTTATTTTTAAAGGGGGCAATTCGAGAATGAGTTATTAACAGTGAATTTTTGCATTTCTTATGGTTCTAAGGGCCCCATATCCTATATAATAAAAAGCTAATATGCAAATCCACCAAAGGCAGAACAACTGGTTGCTATGACGTACACTGACCACCAGGGGGCAGACACTCAACGCAGGAGCTGCCCCCTGGTGGTCAGTATTGTTATTTATTAACAATTTCTTAGTGATTTCTTCTTCAGTACTTCAACTGTCCTTTATTTTTCTCTTTCATGGATGCCATGTTCTTTGGAAACTTGTTTAGACCAAGTTAATGGCCTTTTAGGCTTTCTCCACTTGAATAAGAGTTCACTTTTTGAATAATAATAATTATATGTCCTGGGCCAGCGGGGAGGGGGGCATCAGGATTTTAGAGATGCTTAGGTGGGGCATAGCCAAAAAAAAAGTTGGAAACCACTGCTCTGAGAGCACTTATTATATAAATTTCTGGATCCTATTATGTTTGTCCCTTTCCACTTATGTTAACAGCCTCACCTTTATCTGTATTTGCTCCCAAGCAAAATTCATTTGTTCATTCATTCACTAAATATTTATTGAGTGCTTGGTATATTCTCAATTCTATGAACTGGGTATATAGCAGTGAACAAGACTGACAAAGTCTGCTTTTGTGGAGCTCATATTCTAGTGCAGGGAGAAATGGTAAGTAAACAAGAAGCAGATAGTGATTCTCTGTTACATAGAGAATTAAAATAGAGTGATGTGATGTAGCGTGACTGGGAAATCACATTGGATTAGATAGTCGGGAAAGGCCTGAGTTCTGAATGACAGGAAGAAAACAGCCATCAGAATGACCAAGGGCAAGATGGACAAGTGTAAAGGCCCCAAGGCAGGAATGAGCTTGACATAGTTGAGGAACAGAAAAAAGGCCTGTACTGTTAGCACACAGCTGGGATGAGGGGAGAGAGCACAGTCAGGGCCAGGCCACTCTGGGGTTTTTAGGCCTTGGTAGTAAGTTTGGGTGGAATTGCCTGTGTAAAGGGGAGTAATTGGAGGATCATAAGCAGGGAGTAGTAATGTAGTCAGACCTAACATTTTGAAAAGACCAATATTGCCCTGGCTAGTGTCACTCAGTGGTTAGAGTGTCAGCCTGTGCACCCAAGGGTCTCAGGTTCAACTCCCAGTCAAGGGCATCTCTGGCCCCTGTCAAGGCACAGGGTGCAGGAGGCAATCGATGTGTCTCTCTCACATGGATATTTCTTTCTCTCTTTTCCTCTCCCTCCCTCCTTTCCACTGTCTAAAAATCAATGGAAAAAAATATCCTTGGGTGAAGATTAACAAAACAAACAAACAAACAAATAAATAAAAAGAACACTCTTGACAGCTATGTGGATAATGGATTGGAGGGGGAAGAGTGGAAACTAAAATATTATTAGGCCGGTTGCAACAGGATAAATTTTGCATTATGACAATATAATTATATTTTTACTTAAAACGTATTGCTTAATGAAGATTCAGTGTGGGTATGTGTGTGTGTTTGGGGGGGGGGAGCTGGTATTATTTTTAAAATAGGAATTTCCAGAACTCTTACCCAGTAGAAAAACTCCAGTTAACCTCTTGAAAAGCCTATTGGCAGATTGTACAAGATATGAAATGATTCCCTTAGTAAATTCCCCCCATTTGTCCCTTTCCTATTTCCTCCTTTTCTCTTGTATCCATTCTTTCTGGTCAAGTGGAAAAGGATGTTTGATCACGCCCTTGAAATTTATCTCAGTAGGGCCTGCTGCAATATTGTTTGGGAGACCTAGTAAGAAGCAGAAATAACCAGGAACTTATCAGAAAACGTCAGGCTTAAACAGTTATGATTTCCAAGGCTAGGGTTGCTCTGACTGAACAATCTTTAATGTTTTAATCCCTAAGCAGGATTTGTTTTTAGTTTCAGAAATAGTCACAGTTCCAAAAAATAGGCATGAAGGTGGTCGAACCAAGCTGTGAGAGGGAGTAAGACAGAATGCTAATTTATGTTTGTCACTAGGCGATATCCAGAGCTATGCATAATATAAATATTTTCCAAGAGTTTCTGAGCTAAATGTGTTTTGATGGCTTTGACCCTCCTGCAATCAGATAAACTTGCATTTAACCCAGCTAAACATAAAGTTTCACACTTTGCAAGCTTAAAAAGGCTGTCTGTTAGAAATTAGATTTGCGTGGCAAGCAAAAAAAATTTTTTCTTCTGGCCAAACACCCATTTTCCATAACCATTCAGTCCCGGGATTTGAATGTGTTGCTTATGCCACTGTCCCCCGCACTTTCTAGACAGCAGAGCTGGGAAACATAACTAAGAACCAAGGAAAAGGAGGGAAATAGTGCAGATAAAGCAGCAGTAAGCGATTGAACCTGGTGAAGCAGTTTGCAGAACTGACAAGCCGTGTGATACCCAGTGGAGTTGCAGTGTCTGCTTCTTTAGGATTCAGGGAGATTATAAGTCAATCAGGGTGATTTAGGGAAAAACAAATTGTGACATGGTTCATCTTTTTCCCAGATGTTTTTCTGTTTTCTTTCACATACCCAAATTGTCCAATTAATTAAGGAAAGCATTGCAGTGGATTTCTTTGATGCAGCTTTTGCTAGCTGTGCGATTTGAGAGCAAGCTTGTGTATCTCCTTCATATAAGAGGGGAAAACAGCTCTTCCTTGTATTTAGGGGTGCTCTCAATTTTGACATCAGTATCCCCTCTAATATGCAGCTAGTGTTTCACTAGTACATTGTTCCTCATACCAGGGCATAAAGGAGATCTTCATTTGTGATTCAGGTATTGCAAATTAGTCAATAATTTCAGCCCCCCTCGCCAGATGTTTCCTTTAAGTCTCCCTGAGAAAGAGTAGAGGTCTTATTTCAAGATCCATCTCTCTTGCCATTGCTTATCCTCAGGCTCAGTTTGCATTGTGTCTGTAGTGTGCCTTATACACAATGCTCAGGAAGGGTCAGTTGAATGAGACTATTTCCTTCTCTCTCCTTTCTTTTTCCCTCACCAAAGTTATAGGGTATGAAGGGGAAAAGTAAAGTCTCAGAGCTGGTCACTTCTGCCACAAGCTTTATGACTTTGGCCAGGCTAATTAACCTTTCTGGATCTTTGTTTTCTCGCCTATAAAAGCTGTGGTGGTTACATGAGAGTAAATGGAGAAGTGTTTTATCAATTAATTTAAATTTAGCAAAATTTACTGAGCATCTGCGAGGTATAGCATTGCACTAGGCTTTGAAGAGTATACCAAGATGAATGAGGATGAGGTGCCTGCCTTCCAAAAACTTGAGTTTTTCTTAGCCCGTGGGAGATGAGCAGTGAATACTCAGGTATAAGAATGGATAAAGGGCTAGATTCTAACTCTCACCTTAATTTTTGACCCAGACCCAGGGTAAGGCATGCCACATATATTCACTTAATCTTTACAACTTGTTTTCATGCCCTAGAGAGGAAACTGAGGCAATGAGAGAGATCTTATCTTCCTGTACAGGTTTACTTATTGGCTACTACTTAGAAATTTATTAGCAGATATGTAATCACTTCTTGAAGATTAGGTATTTTCTTAGTTGCCTCTTCTTGTTTTGCCTCAGGGTTACCTGGAGGGCAGTCTCCCCCAAGCCTAAAATTGTGCCAGAAGGTAGTGTGAAGTAGTATAAGCATTATTTCACCTAAGAAGGGAGCTTGGTTTTGCTTTTGGTCTCACTGCTGAGTAGCTGTGTGGTCTTGGCTAAGTCATTCATCTCTTGAATATCAGCTGTATGATGTGGCTAATGAAAGGTTCTTCTAAGAGTTTTGTGAATCAAATTATGAGAGAAATAGAATTGCTTGCTTATGTAATATAAATGTAAGGCATTTTATTATGTTAATACTCTTTTCAAAAAGGAATTAGAAATTCATCAGAAGTAATAGTTTCATAAAAGCTTAGCATGGAAAGTTAGCAATGTTTTGAGTTGAACCCTAAATTTTGAGGCCACTATAAAGTATGGCTAGTAACCTATCAACTAAACCTCTCTTGGTCCTGTGGCCGAGAAGCATGCTTTGACTTAAGTGAACTGTTGACCTGACTTCAGATGGCATTTTTGGAAGGTGCTTTAACTACCACAGGAAGGTAGAAAGAACTCTGAACTTGATTTCAGAAGGCCAAGGTTCAAGTGTATTAGTACTGTCACTCATCACTTTGTAACCTTGAATTTTACTTGGTCTCCTTAAGCTTCAGTCTTAAGTTAGGAAGAATGATGCCTGACTCAGAGTCACTTCACAGCTCAAGGATAATGGGATGGGAGAGCACGCGCTAAACCATAGGCGGCTGGTTATTTACTTTGTTCCTTCAGTAGAGAAGTGAGCACTACTTTGTGACATGTATCCCTCTCTCATTTTGCTTCCCCGTGGATGAAGGTGGACGGACAAGTGGTAGCACTGCTCGTGCAGAATCTGGAGCGCCTGGACGAGTCTGTGAAAGAGGAGGCGGACGGTGTGCACAACACTCTGGGTAAGGGCCAGGGCAGCCAGCCTTCTCCGAGTTTCTTTGTGTTTGTTGTGGGGCTTGGTGCTCATTTCCCTTCCTCCTTCATAATAGAGTCAGCAGCAGTAGTGTTTTCTTTCGGTCTGCTCCCAAACTGCCTTTTCAGAAATGAAGACCCTTGTGTAAATTTCATATAACTGCAGCTTTGGTTTGGCTTGCAGGTAATAAAAGCAGAAATGCACCTTCCTGCAAACCACTGTCTTCTTTTAGCAGGTGCTTGCCTCCAAAAGTTAAGATGAAGTCTATGAAAAAAATATATATTTTTTTAAACAATTTTTTAGTCTTCTTATGTTGGTTTTTCTTCCTTTCACTGGCACTACAAACTTTTGAACAACTGTGTATCTTTATAGGACATTTTATTTAAGAAAGAGTTAGTGTTTCTTTTCTTATGTGCAGTTTGCCGTGTAAACTGTGGGTTGCAATATTGCCATTAACTTGTCTGCCCCTTCATTATGTGTCCATTAAAGTGAATTCCTCTGCAGGATTTCCCTCCGACACCTCCCCAGTCTTCCACCCTGTAAAGTTGCCAAACCAATAGCTCATTTAAAATCATGCTTTTGGGTAGTCCTCTTTATCACTGGTCGCTGTCGAATAAAGCCGTAAGTGACATATCTGTAAGTAGAGCTTGAGAAATGAACGGGGCCCAGCAGAAGCAGAAAGTTTGATGAGATTAGATTTTCTCTCAGCTCTTTTGTGTCTGGCACAGATTTCTCTTGTAGTTTTATACTCTCTTTCTTGAAGATTATCATAAAGAAGGAGGAAAAAGGGAGTACCTAGGGAGTAAGAGGAGAGAGAACACAATAATCAGTAATTTGGGGGCTGGCCCTAGTCTACAGCCAGAATTTAGCACTGCCATCTGTTAGTCTAATGCTGAATTTTGCTGAATGGAAAGCTTATCAAAGTCTTAACTGACTGTTAATTAAAAGGGCCTGATGTAATGGAAAAAGTACCAGCCTGGCAATCTGTAGAAATCTGTCTACTTTCAGCTTGGTCACCTACCAACAGCTCAGCAAAGTCATCCCTCCCTCCCTTATTGAGCACCTGACGTTTGTCAGGCACTGTGCTAGGCACTGGGCAGATTAAAAAGGAATTAGGCTTGGTTCTACTTCTTAAGAGGCCGACTGATGGGATGGTCTGGAACAGAAAGGGAAGGTAATAGAGGTGACAGATAGTTTAACAGGAGTTAGTGGAGAGCACTATGGAAGTGAAGAGGAAGGGTCTCCAAATTGCTGTATAGAAACAAGTAGCACTGGGGCTGAATGGGCTGAATATGAAGACCGATACATTTTGACAGAAATGTGAGAAGGATCCTTGGGCAGGGGAGTAGCATTTGCAAAGCTGTGAATGGACCTGAGCTTTGGGGAAGAACAGAAACGCACTATAGCAGTGGGAGTAGAAGTGATGGGAGATGGGACTAGGGGAGTAAATTTGTCCAGATGATGGAAGACCTTGTAAACTATGGATTTTATTCTAATGAGCAATAGGAAACCATCTAAATTATAAGCAGAAGAATAAGAATGAGTTGATTAATATGAATGAGTTGATTTTCTTAGAAAATGTGAGTAATTTAAGGTATCATAATGATCATCTTTCAGGGGTCTGGTTGCTACTCTGCTCCCAAGGCTTTATGTCCCACTCCCTGAGGGGGCTTCCCAGTTATTCTTTTTGTTTTTTTTAATCCTCACCCTAGGATATTTTTTTCTGTTGATTTTTAGAGAGTGGAAGGGAAGAAGAGACGGGGGAAGAAAACATTGGTATGAGAGAGACATATCAATTGGCTGCCTCCTGTATGAGCCCTGACCAGGGCCAGGGATTGAACCTGCAACCCAGGTACATGCCAGAAGCTCTACCCACTGAGCAACACCATCCAAGGCTGCCCTGTTATACTTTAACTTGAAGATTGACATGGACAGAGGAGTGAGGAAAAAGATTAGGGGTGGTGATTTTTGAACCCTTTCTCCTACAAGCATTGTGCTTGGAGAACACAGAATTCTTTCTGCTTTATAATAACATACTCTGGGATATAGGGTGGAAGAGGTCATAAAGGAAATGAAATGAAAGCATTGGATGTGTTAGAATGGGACTATAGGTAATTTTTTTAAATGTCCCCCTTTTTAGTATCATAGTTATGCAATAACTTTTTTGGCCTCCTAATTTTTAATTTCTCTATTAAGCAGCAATTTGGCTGTTTTTGGAGAGAGTGGGACCAATTATGTTTGCTTCTGAGTACCAGACAGTTACTTCTGCCAGCATGGCCTTTCACCTCTATGCACATTATTTTTTTCAATTAAGATTATGCTTGGTTCTTTGCAGTCCAGGCAAAGAGAACTAAAAGTGGATGAAACAGGAAAGGAAGAGACTATGAATTCACCATCTCCTGATTTTTTTCCTAAGGTCTTTATGAAGGCTTCTGTCCCTTTCTTTAGTCACAGTCTCTCAGATTCTAGTACAATGAGGACTAAGGATCTTCGTAGGTAAAGATCCACCCTTCTGTGTGTTCTGCTCTAGTGTAGTTCCCTATTAGCACAGAAAGTCTATCTCTCCTTTTGTGAACTCCATCATTTTCAGTTATAACTTTTACTTATAACTTGAAGAAAAGAAGCCCATCACATTTCCCTGGTTAATCTAAAAATGACAACACATCATCTGGCTGGGAGGAATACAGAGAAGTAGAAAGAGGAATAAAATGCCGGCCATGGGAAGCAGGCTTGTTGCAGATGGAACTAAGTTCTCTTCCCAAATGACTGGTGTCTGTCTCCCTTCAGCTATTGTGGAAAACATGGCTGAGTTCCGGCCGGAGATGTGTACGGAGGCTGCCCAGCAGGGTCTTCTGCAGTGGCTGTTGAAGAGGCTGAAGGTAAGTTTGGCTTTGTGGGAAGGCAGGTCAAACCTCTCTGTGTGAGCCTGGCTCATGCTGGGTCTTTGGCATTGATTGTTATCCCCAGGCTGTATCTTGTTTGAGAATTTTTTTGGTACTTCTTGCCTCTTTCTTTATTTCACCTCTTGTTTGTTTTAAAAGAAAACAGTTTTAAAATAGACTTTGATACCTCTGAAAATATTACAAACTTGTAGAAATACAAACAAATGCATGTGATACAGAAGGTATAAAACTGAAGGTAAAAGTTCCCCTCTACTGATTGCTTCTGGTTCCACCTCCCAGAGGCAGCCACTGTTAGCAAACAGTATTTTATCTATCCTTCCAGAAATTTGTTGTGCACATATAGAAGTGTATGTGTGTGTGTGTGTGTGTGTGTGTGTGTGTGTTTCACAAATAGAAATACATAGTATTTTTTAAAGCCCCTTAACCTGGCCTGTCTGACCTTCCATTTCTCAGTTTTAAAACATGGGCCTTATTATCTTTCAGATATCTCTGTTACCTATCCCCTACTCTGCAAAGGTCAAAATTATTTTGACTTCTGTATTTGTCTTGCTCATGCTCCTTCCACCAGAATGACTCCTGTCTCTTTCATATATTTTTAGATTATATACACTATTCCATTAACCAGCTTAAATCCCTACTCTTTCATATATCCTCCCATCATTTTTAGAATTGGAAGGAAGTGTATTAAGTTCTATTGCAGATAAAAAATTGATACTTATAGAGATTAAGTGCCTTGCCCAAATTCATAGAGCTAGAATTAAAATCCAAGCATCCAGACTCCTTTATGCACCATTTCCCTAGCACCACTCTTCTTCCCCCCCTCCCCCAGCCCCCGCCCTAAGCCCATACTGCTATCTTTCTTTCCTGAATAGCAACCATTTTACTTTCTCCCTACTGGTTCTCCTGTGGGGATTAGCAGATCTGGGTTCTCCCAGTTATATACCCATAACTGTGTGACACTGCCCTTCATGGAGCATCTTTTCTTCATCACTTGGCAGACTTGAATTTTATTATGTGTGCTCATTGTCTTTCTCCAAATACCCTTAAGCTCCTTAAGAGCAAGGACTGAGTTTCTATCACATTTGCATCTTCTCCCAGTTGTTCTCAGGGTGTGCATCCTGACCAGGAGCATCCGAATCACCTGGCAGCTTGTTAGAAATGTGCATTCTTTTTTTTATTTTTTAAAATATATTTTTATTGATTTCATAGAGGAAGGGAGAGGGAGAGAGAGAACCATCAATGATGAGAGAGAATAATTGATCGGCTGCCTCCTGCATGCCCCTCACTGGGGATTGAGCCCACAACTAGGGCATGTGCCTTGACCAGGAATTGAACCATGACCTCCCAGTTCATAATTCGGCACTCAACCACTGAGCCATGGTGGCTGGGCAGAAATACACATTCTTAGGGTGGGGGGAAGGGGAAGAGGTCAACCAAAGGACTTGTATGCATGCATATAAGCATAACCAATGGACACAGACACTGAGGGGTTGAGGGCATGAGCGGGGGTGGGGTGCGGGGGGCAAAAGGGGGATAAGAACACATGTAATACCTTAATCAATGAAGAAAATAAATAATTTTTTTTAAAAAAGAATAACTTTCCCTTTAAAAAAAGAAATACACATTCTTGAATCCATCCCACTAGACCAGCCGTGGGCAAACTACGGCCCGCGGGCCGGATCCGGCCCATTTGAAATGAATAAAACTAAAAAAAAAAAAAAGACTGTACCCTTTTATGTAATGATGTTTACTTTGAATTTATATTAGTTCACACAAACACTCCATCCATGCTTTTGTTCCGGCTCTCCGGTCCAGTTTAAGAACCCATTGTGGCCCTCGAGTCAAAAAGTTTGCCCACCCCTGCACTAGACCCACTGAATCTGTCCAGCTTGGGGTGGAGCCAGCAACCTATCTTAACATCCAAGTGATTCTGATACATGCTAACATCTAAGAACCAGCATCCTAGATTATTTGTTTATATTACTTGGTAAAACCATGCTATTTTACTGATCATGTATATTTATTCAGTAGTCCTTGAATAATATTAAGTGTGTAGCACATTGATGACTCTCCTTTTTGTATTGGTCACCTAGTAATATATAGAGATATGCTTGGATTTCTTCATCCACTAAATGAAATCACTAATTTGTACTAATGAGGATGAAATCCATTGTAGATGATTGCATTAAATGGTTTAGCAGGTAAGCAAATAACAGTGGTGTGAGAGATACTGCAGCACAGTTTATTTTTCCATGGGGAATACAAACTTCTTAGGATATCATGTACTATTGAAAATGACACCAAAACCCCCCAATTTTATTTTTTTTCCTAAAGAAACAAAATTAAGATTCCCCTTTTGTTTCTCAATTAAATCAATGCTTTAAAAACAGTTGCAACCTTCAGCAAACGAGCTAATGAATTGAGTATTGGCTTTATTACACAACATGTACAACTGGTTAATGCTAGGTCCTTAGCCTCGATGACCAGGAGTTGGCAGTTTACAGGCCACAGCCTGCTTTGACAGTGGTACAGGGCTGTAGATGTGTCTGAACCTGCCCCATGTGTTTCAAGTACAGAGGTGAGCTGCAGAAATAACCTGAAGCTTCTGGCTGCGGGTGGTAGCATAGTTATTTTGTACTTTCCAAAAAAGCAGCAGCTCCCAAAAAGGTGAAGTTTAATTTTATTCAAGGCTAGTGCATGCTGAGTACAAACTTGTGCTTGACTCTGTAATTACTCTGACAGCTGAAAGGTTCAGGATTACCAGCTCCTGGATAGAAGGGAGCCCCAGAAGTTCCAAATCCCATTGGTTTACTTTGCCAAATCCAAGGGACTATGGCTGCTAAATGAATTCTCCTTTCTTCTAATTTTGACTAAATGTCCTCGTAATTTGGCAGTTTGGGATTTTGCAAGCTTGGAGGCTGTCATCTCTGGCTGGTGACTTTTGTCTTTGGCTAGACATTAGAGATTTTTCTCTTTTTCCTCACCTAGCCCATCGTTTATTTCTTTTCCATCAGTTTAAAATATTTGTTTGTCATCTTCATCATCATCACTCACACCACTAAGTTTTCCCTGTCTCGTGTGAGTGTTGTACATTGGCTATTATCGTGTACAAAGCGTTATTCTAGATACTGTATGTACTGTACAATATGTACTAGTTAATTTCCGATCCTCATAAACAACTCTCCAAGCGAGTGCTGCTATCCCCAGTTTACAGATGAGGAAAGAATCCCAGAGAGGAGGAGATACCTTGTCCAAACCCCATGGGAAGTATGTGGGAGAGCATGTGACAGCCGGCCTTGCTAGCTTTAAAGCCTCCCCCTCTTGCCAGGCTGTTTCCCAAAAGCATCTCTTTCAGGGTCTGAAGCGTTGCAGTGCTCAATGTTGGAAGTTGAAGGGCCTAATCATTTTGACTTTCTGATTAGATTACTCCTTCATGCCAGTTTTTCAATCAAAGGACCTATATTTTAAGAAAAAAGTGATGAAGTTAGATTTTGATTTTTTAAAAATTTTTGTTTACTTTGGGCAAATTGGAAACTCCTTGAAGTGATACACAGCAAAAACTGCAGATTTTCTGGGGGGAATCAGGAATTCTCAATAGAGGGGAACTCAGTTGTTGGGTGCCTATTAAGTATATACTAGTTTATTTAATTACCTCATGAGAAAATTATAATTTGTTTTCAGCTAACATGAGAGGAATTGAATTAGAGAGGCAGAGTAATTTGGCCAAGATCAAATGGCAGGTAATTGTTAGAGCTGAGATTCTAGTGTGGATATTTCTGATTCTAGTCATCAGAAAAACTTTTAGTACCTACTGTTAGATACTTCCATCTCTTATTTAATTCTCATAGTAACTCCCCCAAGAGATGTTATTTTATTATTTCCATTTTACAGATAAGGAAACTCGGGACCAAGAAATGTTATTTTGGGTCATAGATGCCCATTCTCAGTTCACGGTGCCATTAGTGTCTCAGAATTTTGTTTTTACAGCATCCCTGTGCCAGAAAGGATATAACTGCCACATGTATTAAGTAGTTATGTGCAGATAGTTTAATACATATTTATGTATTAACAATTTAGTGCCATTTGAAAAAAAAATACACATGAATTAAAAGGCAATATATATTTTATTTAATTCTTTTTTTAATTAAATCTTTATTGTTCATATTATTACAGTTGTTCGTCTTTTTTTCCCCCCATAGCTTTCCTCCACTCAGTTCCCACCTCACCCTCTGCCCTTACCCCTCCCACTGTCCTCATCCATAGGTGTACGACTTTTGTCCAGTCTCTTCCTGCACCCCCGCACCCTTTCCCCCCCCAAGAATTGTCAGTCCACTCCCTTTCCATGCCCCTGGTTCTATTATATTCACCAGTTTACTCTGTTCATCAGAATTTTTATTCACTTGATTTTTAGATTCACTTGTTGATAGATATGTACTTGTTCAAAATTTTTTCTTTACCTTTTTCTTCTTCTTCCTCTTCTTAAAGAATACCTTTGA
>NW_006291383.1:4211986-4220336 GCF_000327345.1 Myotis davidii | reverse complement strand
TTGTAAGTCTATTTCTTTCACCAGGTAGGGGAAGTTTTCTGTCATTATTTCTTCAAATAGGTTTTCAATATCTTGCTCTCTCTCTTCTTCTGGTACCCCCATAATTCGGATGTTGGTACACTTGAAGTTGTCCCAGAGGCTCCTTACACTATCTTGATATTTTTGGATTCTTTTTGCTTTTTGCTTTTCCGGTTGGGTATTTTTTTGTTTCTTTGTATTTCATATCTTTGACTTGATTCTTGGGATCCTCTTATTTAATTCTTAAATACCACAGTTACTTACTGATAGATGTGTGTGCCTTTTCAGTTCTGTACAACTTTTGAAATCTTGGAATCAGATCGAATACCACCACCCTCTTTCCTGTTTCATATAGTTCTTTTATCATGGCTACCACCAAAACGCAACTTCAGAATGAAAGGATGTCATGAAAACAATTGCACCTGGAGCTAGTAGTTAATGTAGTGTTGAGCAGATGTTAAATGTCACTGTGCTTTCCTTGGAAATTGAAAATATCCTATGGCGCCCCTGTGAGTTCAGTATAACACCAGGTACCTCAGCACGCAACTTGGGAACTGCAGACTTTGTGCCACATAGGTAGTGCATGCTCATTAGTCAACCTAGGTATGTCTGAGCCCAGATTCATGTCCTTTTCTTAATGTTACTATATCACTTGATAAAATTAATTCATACCATAATTTAATTTAATGCCTTGACAACAGATAACATTCATGTTCATGTCAAATTCACCTCTGTTTGCTGTCATGTTCAGTTCTTTGTCTTGCATATAGCAGATGCCCAATAAATATTTGTTGGGAAAAAAGAGAAAATCTATCCACTACCTTGGAGACAGGAGTTTAAAAATCAAATAAAGGACAAGAGAGGCATTGGAATCATGGAAAGGCTATTGTTCTAGTGGCCTGATTCTTAGGACTTCTTTCAGCTAACTGTATCTTGTTTTAAACAAGAACCCTGACCTTTGAAAAGCATAATAGTTGGTGTGGCTTAAATCTTTTAAAATGGCAATACTTGTAACTTAAGTAATTTGAGTAAGTAATTCTATTGGCAGATTCTTGATTCTGATGGCCATGCTCACTCCTTGGCTTTTCATTTTGTAGTTTGATTTTTATAACACTGTTTTCCTTAAAGTGAAACATGCCACAAATTTCATTTAAACCCTGGCTCTTATACTGAATTTTTTGAAACAAGGCCTTAAGCTTTCTCAGGGAGCATACCTTGTAGTCAGCACACGTAAGTCCTTGCATTTACAGATCTTTTAATCTAAGATGGGTCATACCTGGTCAGCTTCCTGAAACCCTGTGGGGTGCACTTAGGCTTGACAAGGAAGACGTGCACAGAAAACGGAAAAGATGCTGGCATTGCTTCATTAGGGGCCACTCTTCCTTCTTAAGTACAAAATCAATGTCCAAACAGAACTGTGAATGGCGCTAAGGTGATAGAAGTGTTAGCTTCAAGATAAACACTTCCCCTGTCCTTTCCAGATACAGGAATTATTTGTCATTTCAAAAAACCTGGAGAGGTAGCAAGGCTGCTGCTGATTAACAGTTGTTGTCTATGTTCCTGCATTTTAAGGATCAAGGGTACAGTAAATAAAAAGACATTGATGAGGCTTGGTCCTCTCTGCACCTTTATCCGAAGGGCATTGTTAATGATGAGAGATTTGAGTCTCGCTCCTGAAGCAGCAATGTGGACGGCCATGAAAAAGAGTCTCTGCAGTAGATGTGTGCCCCCTGGAACTCCAAGTAGCAGAGCATGCAGCAGGCAAAGAATTGTGGGTAGCAATTTGGGTGTTAAAATATTAACACATTACTGCATATTTAATGTGGTTTCCTTTTTAAATAGTAGGCAGATTATGGCACACAAGCAGATAGGTTTATGATTTCAAATTAAATTTTAAACATTAAAAAATCCAAAGGCACTACTTCGTTATAAATACATTCAACTAATCTAAATACGAACTTGCTTTCTTTTCAACTTCTCTAATGTGTCAGCTAATTTACAACTTAATTTTATCATTATAACTCGTGAACAAAGCTTTATGATAAGTTTTAGTCTTAAAGTTCAAAAATTTCAATTACTTATCTAGTTCACATTTTGAGTACGTAGTATGTGCTAGACAGTAGTCTCTGGACTCAAATTGGGGGATCTGGAAGGCTTCCCAGAGGTGGTGACATTCATACCTGGGCATTAGGAACTTGAGAGACATTGTGTTCATCTGCCATTTATGGTTTTACTATGTAGTTCTTGGGAGCAGAGGCAGACTTTTTTTTTTTTTTTTTAACTCTTAACCTGCCTTTTCCCTTTCTAACTTCTATTTTTCTCTAACTCAGATTCTAGTACTTGTGAAAAATTCAGGCTGGGGAGGGAAACAGGGCCCCATAATGTGTTTTGTTTTTTTTCCTCATTTCTCCTATTTCCTTACAGGCAAAGATGCCTTTCGATGCCAACAAACTGTATTGTAGTGAAGTGCTGGCCATCTTGCTCCAGGACAATGATGGTGAGGCTCCCTCTCAGTATTGATATTCTGTTAGGATAGGAGCTAGGCTTGTTTCAGATCATGACAGCAAGCTCTCTTGCCTTTGGCATCCCCTTGCTCTCCCTCTCGCTCTCTGTGCAGCTTTTGTACTCTGTCAAGCTGTATTGATTTTGTTTGCTGATGTATCAGTGTTAGACGGCTGTAAAATCTGACAGTTAGCCTCATTTTTTTTCTTCCTCTATTTTTTTCCCCTTTTAGAAAACAGGGAGTTGCTTGGGGAGCTGGATGGAATCGATGTGCTTCTTCAGCAGTTATCCGTGAGTAATTCTTATGCTTCCTGTCGGCCATGAAGATACATGGCCTGCTTTAAATGGGGGGTGGAGCTGGAAATTGTGGGAAGGAAAAAGCCATGTGATGCATGGCATGTGGAGTCTGTTGTTAGGTTTGAGGTTACAGTGGAGGTACATGATTTGCCTCCTTTTCTTAGTCATTTGCTTTTTATAATCAGCTATCACTGTGTATCTCATATGGATTTTCTTGGTCTCTTGATATTTATCAATTTAAAAAAAGGTGCTTCCTGCTTAAGTGTATGTTTTGGGGGCTATGAATACCATGTTATTTTCAGTTGACCCATTCCTAAGATTATTCACTTCCTTTCCTTTCAGTCTGCCACTAATATGGAGTCTGTTCATTTTCCAAATAAGTTCAAGGAGTACGGTTCCAGGGCAGTGGGGTAGAGGTCACAGAGGAGGGAAGGATGTAGTACTGGAGGTTAGAATGAGAAATTGGAAATTGCCATTGGTTCATTGTAAGAAATGTAAATCCACTTGAAATGTTGCTCTGCTGGCATTCTGAAAACACTGTTAAGATTTCTTCTAGCAAATCTCATCTGTGCTATTCCAAAAACAGGACTGAAATAGATCATTTGGATAAAATCTTGAGAGTGTTGGGAGTGCCTGAGATGTCAGTTTGCATACAGCTTCCCTCTTGGTGCCAGCAGCCTGAGTGGCTTGGCCTCCACCCCCAAAAAGAGAGTCTTGAAATGTGAATCTGTTTTCAATTTTGGGACGGTGCTTAGTCTTGTTCCTGCAAGATTATTGATCATTTTGTAATAGACTGTATGGGTATGCAGATACTGTTAAGAGGCTTTCCCCTTAACATGCCACATATCTCTCTGGCAAAGACAAAACTTTTGCTTTAAGCTGTTCCCATGACTTAGAGCCATAGCTGCTGAGTGAGGCAATTCATTAGCCCTGATGGTTAGAAAACTCTTCCTTATATTGAGCCAATATTTTCCCTTCTGGATTGTGGTTGTTTTTAAGAAGGGGAAGAAAAGGGTTGTGGTTGGGTTGGGCCAGTGGAGGGCTTTGGGGATAACTGGAGAAGTTTCTTGAGTTGGATGGTCGTTTCAGGAGTGCTCACCTTATTCATTTAGCTATTTTAGAGTTTTCTATATTTGCATTATATTTCATAGTAAAATAATTTTTTACAAACTCTGCCTCCTTGAAACTATCAACCACTCATAGATCCAATGGTCAATTGAGTTTTTTGGGGTTTTTTTGTGTGACTCGGCAGCCATTTATTTAATAACTGTGAATCATAAAGCTCGGTTTTTCTAAAATAGGAACTAATGAGAATTTTGTTTGATAAGCTTTTGTTCCCTGTGGGTTTTTTATGACAGGCGGGCTTTGGGAATTGTTGAATGCTGGCTGATGAAAAGACATTCTCTTAGGCTCTGTGTTTCTGATGTCTTTGCTTGGCAGGTGTTTAAAAGACACAATCCTAGCACTGCGGAGGAGCAGGAGATGATGGAGAATCTGTTTGATTCACTCTGTTCCTGCCTAATGCTCAGTTCCAATCGTGAGCGCTTCCTGAAGGGCGAGGGTCTTCAGCTGATGAATCTCATGCTCAGGTATGTTTCTTACCTCCTAGCTTTCATACTTTTTGCCCAACTCCTCTCTTTTAGCCTAAATTAAAGGACATATAGTTAGGGTTTTTTATTCCCTTGAGCTTCCTCTTAGATATATAAAATCATAAAGTCTTCAGAGGTGTGAGTGGTCTTTTCTAAAGTGAGAATGGGCAAAGAAAAGTATCTTGGTCTGTTTGCTCTATTTTGTCCATTGGTAATATGACCACTCCATTAAAGGGAAATGTCTTTTTGCTCCTTCTTATAATGTATTGGTTTTGGGAAATCTAAAACTTCTAAACATATATTAATTTCTAAACTGAGCCCAATTTTTTAATATCCCGTATAGACCTATCTATGCCATACATTTGTCTATATTTTATTATTGACAGTAGGCTATCATTCATATTTATATTTTTTAGTATACATTATTTTTCAATGATGAATTGTGCATGTGCTATGTGGCTAGCATCAGAGATAAGAAAATCAAGACAGTTCTAGAACTTTTCTTTATTGTTTATGTTCTGATTTCTTAAACTATTTAAAGTGGGCATCATGTTATCATAAAGTTGGAAGTAAATGGGAAGTATCTTATATTCATAACTCTTTTGAAAGGGAGGAGAGAGATTGGGGGCGGGGGTGGTAGTAACTAGAGCGTGGTGGAGGTCAAGAGGCAGTTTCCTACATTGAGGGATACTAAATCATGTCTGCATGGTTGGAAGACTCTAATCATTATTGAATTATTCTTTATAAAATTGAGCCATAGTCTATCGTCTTGAAAATTCTGTTCCCATACACCAAAAACTCTCTTAAATTATTTATTTGGCAAAATATTTTTATAAATTGAATATATATCAGTTAAATACAGTTTAGAATATAGACATGTAAAACTGCTTTTAAACACTGATATGATACTATTTTGAGTATGACAGGATTCTTACCTTCAAGGAAAAAAACACACAAAAAACTCTTATCCCCCAAATACAACCCAACTTTGGTTATATATCCCTATTCTTTTTTTTTTTTAATGTAATTGTTTTCTTGTTTTTAACAGCTTTTTAGACCTGCCACACATGTAATTTTCTATACTGTTTCTTTTTAAACTTAACATGCTGTTTTCCATGCTGTGACATAATCTTCATGAGAGTTTTCAATAACTGCATAATGGACTCTCAGGGGATGTAGCTTACTTAGTATTTTATTGTTGATATAAGTTACTTTTAATGTTTTGCTATTATAAAAAATTCTACAGTGACCATTTTGTGCTTAAAATTGCTTTTTTACTTAATATTATCAAGATAGATGTTTCTAAAATACCTTTGCTTTAAAGGCTGAGGGCACAGTAGACCTCTTCATTTGTCCAGTGTGTATCAGACCTTAGATTGACTGAAAATCTTCCTTTCTGGAATTGCTTTAAAATTTTTATTTAAAGTGCAGAGAGGGGCATTGAAATTATTCAGAGGCCTTTAGTGTTCAGGTGATTTCTGCTAGCTTTCCTCTCTTGAGTCTTTTGTTTGCTTATCTCCTTTACCCTTCTAATTGCCTGTTCTTTTGTTGAAATGACCAACCTTCTCTCAAGCAAATAGCAAGTAAAGAAGATGCATTTGGCTTCCTGGGCTTTCTAACCTTAAAACTAATTCTGCAGGGACTTTTCCCTAAGCTTCTTAAAGGTCTGAACTGCCAGTGTTTTTGGATGGTTGAGTGTAAATATGAAGTGATGTATTCCTGTAGCATATGGCTTGGTAATGTGCAGCAGTGGGAGCTGAATAAATAACTAGAAATATGGATTATTTAAACAGGAACGCCGAGATTCTGGGAGCCTAATTAAAAAGAAGCTCCAAAGACTTAGAAACTAACTCTTTAGGATCTCCTAACTTTTCAATTTTGAATGCTGAAGTTACTATTAGATTAATTCTTCTGCATTAATTAGCTATATTAGCAGATTCAGCATTTCCTGTTTTCTCTTTCCTGTGCTCTTCATTCTAAGTTATTTTTCTTCTTTTGACTCTCAAGTGGAAAGTTTAATTGGGAGGGAATTGTTTTTTTCTACTAGATTTGTTCTTCTGACCTAGCAAGACCTGCCAAATTGTTCTCTGTTAGAGAGAGCCTATTGAAGACTAGGAAGCTGTAACACTAAAAGTTCAGGAAAATTTCTATGGCTCCATTGCCCCTACTGCTGATTTTTACTTTGATTCGGGCGTTCATCAGTTATGAAATGCGCACCTGGAAAGGTGGCAGCGTAGTATAGCATGGAAGTGATACAGGCATATTGGGGGTCTGGGGTCCCAAGGGTTCACAACCCACTGTGGATTCTTGGCTTTGCACAGGAAAGAATCCAAATGCAAGCCAGCATAGAATTTAAAGTGAAAGAGAGTTTATTACTGAAGCAATGAGTCACAGAGTGAGCTATTCC
The DNA here is from genome assembly GCF_000327345.1 of Myotis davidii. NCBI lineage: Eukaryota > Metazoa > Chordata > Mammalia > Chiroptera > Vespertilionidae > Myotis > Myotis davidii. Next base: position 4,213,523 of record NW_006291383.1, on the reverse strand, counting down.
ACAGACAGAGGAGCCCCTTCCTAGTGGGATTTATTTTTTTTATTGAGGCTCATTTAATTGAGGGGTAGGACATTCAATAAGGGGGTGGAATATTCAGGATCTTTCCCGGGAAAGAGGTGGAGACTTCTCAGAAAGCGCTGTAGGCCATCTTGGTTCCTTATATAGGCTTTCCATTTATCATGGCACAAGGGGTGTGTCATTTAATATGTGAATGTATTACAATGAGTATATAATGAGGCTTGAGGTTATCATAAGATTGTATTAGTTGCCATGTTGGATCAAGCTGGTCTCTGTAGGTTCTAAGACATAAATCCTTTGGGGGTTGGTCTTATTATCTCTTTGACAGTCCCTGAAGCCCTTATCAGTTATAGAGTTTCATCACATACCCTATCTCAGAAGGGGCTTTGGACTTGAGGTGAATACAGGTTTGGAACACACCTCTTTCACTTGCTGGTTCTGGGTATTTGGTAAGATTACTATAACCTTTCTGACTTCTGACCCTTAGTTTTTTCATCTGAAAAATGGAGGAACAGTGCCATATTTGCAGGAATTTTGTGGGATTTAGACTATATATCAAGTGTCTAAAATAATTCTGCAGCTATTAAAACATTGATAAAGCACTATATTTGTTAAGTGCTAGGCTTATACAGAGATGATGAACAAGACAGGATCCCTACCTTCAAGAAATTCAGAATCTAGTGAGGGAGGCCAATATCTAATGAGGGAGGCCACTGTAATGTAATTTAATTTCTTAACTATTAAAAGGAACAGTTAATTTTGCATGTCTCTATCTTGTGAATTTTTTTAACACTTCTGATTTTTGATAAGGAAAGATTATCAACAAGATAGTCATTTATGTACACACATTATCACACACACATATACTACCCAATTTAATGTTTTTATCAATTTTATTGAAGCATAATTTATATGCAATAAAACACACCCATTTTAAATGTACAGTTTTAATTTTGACAGGTTTATATACCTTTGTTCTCACCACAATGATATAGAAAAGCATTGTCCAATAGAAATGTGATGTGAGTAAGATATGTAGTTTTATATTTTGTAGTAGCCACAATAAAAAGGTTAAACACAACTAATTTTAATAATGTATTTTATTTAACCCACTGATTAAAAATAATCATTTTAACATAGTCAATAAAGATATTATTGAGCCATTTTACATTAATTTTTTTATACTCTCTTTGAAACCCAGCATGTATTTTACATTTGCATTTCAATCCAAATGCTAAATTTTCATTAAAGTACTTGATTTATATTTATAGTTATACTAGAGGGCCCAGTGCACGACATCCGTGCACTGGGGGGTTTAGGGGTCCCTCAGCCCAACCTGCACCCTCTCCAATCTGGGAACCCACAGGGGAGCCCTCTCCAATCCGAGAGTTTCTGTCTCTCTTTGTAATCATATGAGCGAATTGTCTGAGACCCAACTCAGTTTGGTTTGTTGCTCACAGAATAATAAAGGCTTTTTTTTTTTCTTTGCTTCATTGGTGGAAATTTCCTGGAAGTTTAG
>NW_006291383.1:4200141-4211950 GCF_000327345.1 Myotis davidii | reverse complement strand
TGTCGTTCGACCCCCAAAGGGGTTGCAACCCCACAGGTTGAGAACTGCTGCTCTAGTGTCTAGGGGATCCATCTGCCACCAGAACTACTATTCCCAGAATTCCTGGTGCTCCCCGTGCTCTTGGTTTTCCCTTCCTGCTCTGTCTCTGTCCCATGGCCTCCCACTCTGCCAAGTCCTCCAAGCCTCCAGCTCTCCTCTCTGCTCTCCGTCTAGTGGCTTGGGGAGCCAAGTTCCCCAAGACGCTCCAGTCTTGGCCAGCTCTCCTGCTCTACTCTCCATCCGGCAGCTTGCGGGGGGCAACCAAGGGAGCCACATCCCCCTAAGCCGCCGGCTCTCCTGCTCTGCTCTCTGCCCGGCGCCTATGTATGCAAATTAACACGCCATCTTTGTTGGGTTAATTTGCATACTCACTCCTGATTGGCTGGTGAGCATAACAGGGGGACAGTCAATTTACATGTTTCTCTTTTATTATATAGGATTCCATAAAATTTACAATTGAAATAGTAGATTTCTATACCTAAATTTCTTCAAACAATGTGTTCCAATAACTGAATCAAGTATCAATTTTTAAATTTAAGCTTACAATTATTTAAATTAAATTTAAATTTTAGCTCCTTATTTTTATTAGCCTCATTTAGATGCTCAATAACTACATGTGACTAGTGGCTACCATATTAAACATGCATATATAGTTTTTATCAAAATTCACTTGATCCCTTTTGCAGTTAGTTCCTACCAGTTCATGTCTAAACCCAGGCAACCACTGTCATTCTAGAATTTCATAGGTAGAATTATACAGTATGTGTGTGTGTGTGTGTGTTTTAACTTATTTCACTCAAATTGTCTTTGAGACTCATTCATTTTGCGTATATCAGTAGTTTGTTTCTTTTTTGTGTTTGATAGTTTCCTATTATGTTTCTGCATTCCATTATATCAATTTGTTTATTAACCTGTTCAAGGACATTTGGATTGTTTCCAATCTAAGTTTACTATTAGGAACTACCAAGCTGTTTTCCAAAGTGATTGTATTATTTCATATTTCTACTAGCAAGTCATGAGAATTCTAATTGCTCCATATCCTCTTCAATACTTGCCATTGTCAAACTGTAATTTTAAGCCATTTGAATGAGTGTGTATTGTAGTTTTAATTTGCATATCCCTGATAACTAGTGATGTTGAGCATCTTTTCATATATTCATTGACCTTTCTTACATCTTTTACTAAAGTCAAACTTATGTTAAAACCTTTTGTTTATTTTTTTATTTCTGTTGTCTTACTGAGTTTTAAGTGTGGTTTATTCTAGACATAAATCTTTGTCAGGTACACATTTTGGAAATATTTTTATCTTAGTGTGTGGATTGCCTTTTTATTTTTAGTGTCTTTTAAAGAGCAAAAGTTTGACTTTGAGGAAGTCTAATTTATAAATTTTTGTTTTATGAATTGGGCCTTTGGTAGTATATATAAACTCTGTTTGCCTAACACAAGGTGTCAAAGCATTTCTTCTATGTTTTCTTCTAGAATGTCTTAGTTTTAGGTTTTACATTTCTTTGTCTATGATCCATTTTAAGTTCATTATTGTATATGCTATGAGGTATGAGTTGAGGTTCTTGGTTTTATTAGTGGCAGATGTTAGACATCAGTACTTGAGTTTGGCTAAGAGAAGAATTCAGAGCTAAGAAATTCAAATCGAAGGAGAAAGTTTATTCAGCAAGCAAAGAGAAAGTACACGGGAAATAAAAGAATCCAGCAAGCGGCTCTAGGTACTGTCCTGGGATGTTTGCAAGAGTTCCTCCTATAGCAGGGGGGCTAGGTGGGAGGGGCTAACTACTACTTCTTTAGGCTGACTTACTGGTCATCTTTTGTCCTTGTCTGAGACACATGAGCCTTGTTTTCAGCCTTGTTCCTCCTCTAAGGGGGTCTACCACATGACTAGCAATATGATATTTCAGGGGACCCAAACTGCATGACCAGAAATATGCTAGGGGCGGAAAGGTCACCCTGAGGGTGAGGTCCCAGCCCAATTTTGCCCATTGCTAGGTGCCCAGGGCTTTCCACTCTGGTGACCTTCAGTACCTGGCCTACTTTGCCTATACCTATCTACATACCTACTATAGTTTTATTTATTCTTTTTGTTTATACGTGTCCAGTTCTGGCATTATTTATTGCAAAGAATATCCATTTTCCATTAAATGCTTTTATACCTTTGTCAGCTATCAATTTATCTTCGATCTTTGTGGGTCTATTTCTGTTATTTTTGTTCTCTATTTATTTATGTGTCTGTCTTTTTGCCATCACCATACTATTATGATATTATAGCTTTATAGGTAAGTCTTGAAATCATGTGGCATGGGTCATCTTACAATATTTTTTAAAGATTGGTTTAACTATTCTAATTCCTTAGTTTTTCTATCCAGCTGGTCAATTTCTAGAAAAACACTGCTGGGATTTTTATTGGAATTACATTGAATCTATAGATTATTTTGGGAAGAATGGACATCTTTGTAATAATGTTTTCCAATCCATGGACATGATATATTTCATCATTTATTTAGGTTTTTTATTTATTTTATCTGTGTTCTAATTTTTCTTAAGATAATTTGATATTTTATAGTTTTCTAGAAATTTTTCAAGTTCATACAGGCTTTCAAGTTTATTAATATAAATTGTCCTTGTATTATAATTCTTTTCCATTTCTTTTATTTCATTTTCTCTTTTTGTTTTCTTTTGTCCCTTTTATAATTGCCAATGTTATGTATTTAAATTTCTCTGCTTTTTTTCTCAGTCAGATTTGTGACAAGTGATTGGGATTGGGATTGTTTTAGCTTTTGGTCTGGTGGTATGTTTGTGTACTTTTTGCCTTCCCAGGCTTTTTTTTTTTTTCCCTCTGCCTTTCTTTTTTATGTTTTTCCTTTTCTTTCTACTTTCCACTTATTGTGTTTCCTTTTTTAAAAAAGCTCTGAGTTGAACAGCTGATGCTTTTCAAAATAATTTTCTTATTTAAAAATAAAGATATTTAAAGTTAAAAATGTTCTCCTACAATTGCTCAGCTTCATCACATATTTCCAAGTGGTCAAGTTTTGTTTTCTTGTTACATTAACAAAATATAGGCTGAAAAATACCTACTTTTCTGAATTTGAGACTTCATGGTCTTATAGATGGTTATTTTTTGTAATTATTCCATGGACATTTGAATATAATGTGTTTCTTATGTTTGGCCTTTTTCTTGTCAGTTTATTTTGTTCCACTGGTTTCCTTGATGGTTTTATTTTGTTTGCCTTGTATTTTAGTTCTTTCCTCATTTTCCTTTTTCTGTGGAACTATGGAAATTATTCTTCCTATTTCTTTTCTGTTAGTGAAATTGACTTTTTTTAAAAATGACTTCTTTGTCTATGAACATTTGATGTGGTATCATGTCCCTTCAGCATCTGAGCTCTGCCTAGTTCTCCTATGGTCTTCTCATCTCCCTTTTCCACATGTTCACATTCTACTCTCTAAACTAAACTAATTTAGATTCCTGAACACATTTCATTATTTCCTCTGGGTGACTCACCCTTAATGTTTAGGCTAAACTTCTTTAAGAAGCCTCTGCCCGTATGTCACTTCCCCTAGTCCCATCCTTATTTCACCACTCCTAAATTTTGAGGATTCGGTTCTAGCATCTTTTGCTTATCTCTGTGGTAAACATCTGTTTGTCTCTGACTATACTGTAAGACTCTTGAGAGCAGAGATCAGCTTTTCTTCCTCTTGTATCTCTGTACCTAGCAACATATACACGTTAGGTACCCAGTACATATTTTCTGAGGGAAACCTGAGAAACATTTTTGCTGTTTAGAATCATTGAGTCATAGAATTTCTGGCAAATCTTATAGATAGACTTAAAGAATGAGGAGTGACTTATTAAAAGCCATAAAGCTGAGAACTCAATCTCTTGTCTGAAGATATTTAGTCCTATTTTTTCCTGTCAAACTTTTTAATGCATGAAGAACACAAAACAGGTCATAGGCTGACTGTGATCTTCAAGGCTCGGGGAAAGATCAGGCATCGGCTCTAGTCCTGGGCTCACTGCCCTATTTGGTCTGTGCCCACGCTAGGCTGTGGAACAGCAGCCAACCAAGTGGCCACACTTCGGTTTATTTCCCTTTGGGACACATGAACCTCTTAGCTCTCTGCCTCCATGACCCTCCTAGGTATTTCAGGGCTATGGTTTAGGTTTTAATGTCTTGTGTGTAACCTTTGCACTGAGGGTTCAAAGAAGTCCTTCATGGATTTGTAGTCTCTCAGCTTTTGTTTCTGGGGCCTCTTTGGGGGCCTACTACTTCTGTGCCCTTACTTCACAGCCTTTCCCCTCTATTTACCCTGCCACCTAGGTGTTAAGTTTAGTTGTCAGGTGACTTTTTTCATTTCTGTGTTAAGAGTGTCTGGATTTCACAGTGTTTGACAGAATCAATAAAGGGGAAAAAGCTATTGTGTTTTGTTTTGTTTCGTTTTTCTCTCTCTGCCAAAGGACAGATGAAGACATTTGGGGGAAAAAGAAAAGATTGTTGAGGTGCAATTTAGAAATGGAACTCATGCTATGAAAAAATTAGTAGGTACCCATCCTAGAGTATAGGAACCTCCAAAAAGGGAATTATTTATTTGACCATAGTGTTTCAACAAAGAAAGGGAAAAGATGAGGTAAGAATGGGAGGTGCAGAATCTCTTGGTCAGTGTAGGGCTATATACTGAAAGGAAGAGAGAACCGGAGTTTCTGATGGAGAAAGTACTGCTCCTTATGTGTCAGGGAGGTTGACCTAACTCTTTTGATTTGAGAGTCAAGACTTAGGGTACAGAGAGTGTGTTTGGATGGCCCTTGGCCAGCAGCAGAACAGTTAAGATATGACTATAAATCAAGTGGTGGTTTTGTAGTCTGGGAAGCTGAGAGAAAAATAAAATTTAAGAAAGTCACAATTTACTGTGCAGTTTAACAGTGGTTAGATTCAGAGAGTACAATTCATAGAAATAAGACTAAATTATACTTACAGGGTAGCAACTCTAAACTAGTTTGCTGCAAAAATTTTTAAAACATGTAATACCCGATTAGTCAGGGGCACTGACCTCTTTTCCCTTAGATGGTCAAATAAAAATGACAACAGCCAACACAACAATAGCTGTCTGGTGCGAATAAAGCTGAGATATCTTATTTTTGTCAGATTGTCAAAAAATACATTTCTGGTGTGCCACAGAATTTAGTAATTTATGAGATGAAAAAGGTTGAAAATTGCTGTTATAGGAAAATGGCCATTTTAGCATTTAGCAGGAAATGAGGGCTGAGCTACCAAAATGCCCTCATTGTCCCCTGGATTTAGACTCGTTTGCCATTTCCATGTTCCTGGTAACAGATGTCTCTCTGGTAACATGGCTGCTGCAAATACAAGATTCCAATATATCAGGTTTAATTATAGCCTGTTCTCCAAATAATTTACTTCTTGCCACCACAAAGCACTTTTTAACTGTATGTCCTTGTATCAAATGGTTCATTGTTCTTTAAGAAACAAAGCCAGTGGGAGACACAAGAATTACATTGTCAGTTTCCTTGAAATGTTGACATGAAACTTATTACTTCTGTTGTAAAACCCTGTTCCAGTTAGAAAGAGAAGAGACCACCTTGGTCCCAAGGGATATGTACAAATGCAGCTTGGGATTGTATAGAAGAAATACAGTGAACCTATCTTGGTTATTAACTGTATAGGCAAAAGAGGGAGGGAGAGAGGGGTACATAGACACATTCATTTCAGGAACCACCAATTTTTTTTTCCTCTGAGGGTTTTCAGTAAGATTTTCTTTGAGCTAAAGAAAAGTGTCTCTGACAAAGGAAACAAATAAAATAGTATGGGATACCATCTGCAAAGTAAGTTTGCAGGCCCAATTCTGGGCTATGAGCTTGTACCACAACATAGGTAGGTAGTGCAGACTGGGGAATTTTCGTGTTGTTTTTTTTTTTACTCCTCACCTGAGGATATTTTTCCATTGATTTTTAGGGAGAGTGGAAGAGAGAGGAAAAGACAAAAAACATCGATGTGAGAGAAACACATCAATTGGTTGCCTCCTCCAGGAGCCCTGTCCAGAGTCCCGGCTGGGGAGGAGCCTGCAACCAAGGTACATGCCCTTGACTGGAATCGAACCTGGTCCCCTTTGGTCCACAGGCTGATGCTCTATCCACTGAGCCAAACCGGCTAGAGCTGGGGATTTTTTTTTAACCTTGACATTTCATTCCCTTGGATTTTACCTTCTGTAGTGGTTTTGCTCATAATGAACATATGAAGGTACAAACTCTATTGCATTTTTATTCTTGTGGTTCTTTACAGGGTTTTGTTGTTTTTGTTTTTAAGAGCTAGAGCCTTTTATTCTGACATTCAGTTTTCAGGATTCCACTGCAAAAGCAGAATAATGATGCAAATCTTTTAGAAGTCAGCTGTGCTTCCTGATGGGGCTCTATACAGTCTGTGCTCAAAGCTCAACACGTAGATCTTGCTTGTTGTTTGTCCAACAAGCATCCCTTTCCCCACTTCCTGAACATTAGCATTCTCTCTCAGATGAGTATAGTAGTTTGCACCTGTTCTCTAAGAACCAGAAAAATGCTTCAAAAACACAAATAATCCAACGTCTCTCTAGGCTGGTGTTACCTCTTCATAAATGAGGAAGTGCTATGGCTGAGAAGGCAGATTATAGTGAAGCAAGGTAACCTGGCAGGATATGGTGTTGGACCTGAGTCCTTCCATCAGGCTTCATTGCTGGTCATCATCCCAGTGTTAAAGTATACAATTTGATGAGTTTCACAATATTTTTTATTCCATGTTTATTTCTTAGGGGACTTATTTAGCTCTTTCTCTTTGCCTTTTTAGTGGTTGTTTTAAGGCTTATAGCAGGCATCTTTAACTTATAACAGTCTGTCTTCAAGTAGTATTATACCATTTCACCTATAGTGTAAGAACCTCACAACAATAAATTTCCGTTTCTCCTTGCTGGTCTTTGTGTTGCAGTTGTCATACATTTTACTTTTATGTATGTTATAAATCTCTTTATTGTCCTTTTTGTTTAAGTGGTCAGTTAACTTTTAAATATTTCTTTTAAGAAAAAGTTTTTTTATGTGGACCTAGATATTTGCCATTGCCAGTGCTCTTCACGCCTTTGTGTAGATTCAGATTTCCATCTGGTATCAGTTTTCTTTTTTTAATTTTTTTATAGATATTTTATTGAATTTTTACAGAGAGGAAGGGAGAGAGATAGAGAGTTAGAAACATCGATGAGAGAGAAACATCGATCAGCTGCCTCCTGCACATCTCCTACTGGGGATGTGCCTGCAACCCAGGTACATGCCCTTGACCGGAATCGAACCTGGGACCCTTCAGTCCGCAGGCCGACGCTCCATCCACTGAGCCAAACCGGTTTCGGCTGGTATCAGTTTTCTTCTTCCCAAATTATTCCCTTCAACATTTCTTGTATGAAATTTGTCAGCTTGTCTTGTATGAAATTGGTGATGACTTCTGTCAGCTTGTTTGTGTCCGAAAAAAGAATTTGCCTTCATCTTTGAACAATAATTTTACCAGGTACAGCATTCTAGGTTGATAGGGGTTTTTTCCCCTTTCATTATTCTTTGAATGTTACTCCACTGTCATCTGGATTGCTTAGTTTGCAATGAGAAGTCTGCTGTTACTTTTATATTTGTTCTCCCATATGTAATATGTCCCCTTTTTCCCCAGATGTTTTTGGAATTTTCTCTTTATTATTGATTTTGAATAGTTTTATGATGTGATACCTGATGTAGTTATCTTCATGTCTATTATGTTTGGGGTTTGTTATTGAGCTTCTTGGATCTGTAGGTTTATAGTTTTCATCATATGTGGAAAATTTTCAAATATATTTTCTGCCCCGATCCTCCTTCCAGGAATTTCAATTACATGAGTATGAGGCTGTTTGAAATTGTCCAACCATAGCTTACGGGTGATCTATTAATTTTCTTCAGCCTTTTTTCTTTCTGTTTCTATTGTTGTATATTCAAATTCACTCTTTTCTTCTGCAATGTGTAATCTGTTCGTGTATCTTTCATCAGAACATTATGTTTTTCTTCTCGAGATGTTCAACTTGGGTCTTTTCATATATTCCCTGTTTCCAGTTAACATGCTGAAGCTTTTTTTTACCTCCTTGAACATATCAAATGTGGTTGTAATAATGGTTTTATTGTTCTTATCTTCTGTCATCCATGTTATTTTTACTAATGATTTGTTTCCTTCTTTATGGGTCATATTTCCTCCCCCAATGAATGCCTGATAATTTTTTACTGAAATTCAGTTATTATTAATTTTATCTTGGATGCTGGATATTTTTTTGTGTCCTTATAAATATTATTGAGATTTGTTCCAAGATGTAGTTAAACTAGTTTGAACTAGTTTTGAGTTCCAAATTGAGTCTATGGCCAATTTTGCCCCATGACTGAAGCAATACCCTACTGAGTACTCTCCCTGACAAACAGTGTTCACAAGGTTTTCCCACTGCAACTTCTGGGAACACAAAACGTTCTTAGCCCTCAGTGAGCTCTAGGGATTGTTTCCCCTTCTTTCAGCCTTAGTTTCCTCACATGCATGTTCTAACCAGTATTCAACTGACCACTTGAAGGGGACCCTCTGTGCAGCTCTTGTTCTGGCACTCTGTCCTGTGCAAATGGCCACCTTGGTCTCCCCAGGCTCTCCCCTGTCCTGAGCCTAGAAACTCTCTTCAAGCAATTGAGCCCATTTCATGTGTTTCCCTATCCCTGGAATCACTGTACTGTTCTGCCTGATGTTAGGTTTCTGAAAATGATTGTTTTGTATCTTTTGTCCTCCTGTTTGTTCATTTTTTCTCTTTCTCATATCAAGGATTTAATCTATGGAGGGGATATAAATCCATTAGCCCCAAAGTGGAAGTCCAGCAATATATTATACTAGAGGCTCGGTGCACAAAAATTTGTGCACGCGGGGGGGAGAGGGGGTCCCTCAGCCCGGCCTGTGCCCTCTCACAGTCTGGGACCCCTCGGGAGATAATGACCTGCTGGCTTACGCCCGCTCCGTTGTGGCAGAGGGCAGGCCCAATCTCTAGGTGCAGCCCCTGGTTGGGCTCAGAGCAGGGCTGATTGGGGAGTTGGCGCACCACCCCCTGTCACGCACAGAGCAGGATCGATCAGGGGGTTGGGGAGCTCCCCCCGTCACGCACAGAGCAGGGCCGATCAGGGGGTTGAGGAGCTCCCCCCTGTCACTCACAGAGTAGGGCCGATAGGGGAGTTGGGGCACTGCCCCCTGTCACACACAGAGCAGGACCGATGGGGAGGTTGCGGCTCCACCCTGTCACACACAGAGCCGCAGGGCGATCAGGGGGTTTGGGCGCTGCCCCCTGTCACGCTGATCCCGGTGCCGGGAGGCCTCTTGGCTCCTCTGATCCCGGTGCTGGGAGGCATATTACCCTTTTACTATATAAGATAGAGGCCTGTGGCAGGGGTGGGGGCCGGCTGGTTTGCCCCGAAGGGCATCCTGGATCAGGGTGGGGGTCCCCCCTGGGGTGCCTGGCCAGCCTGGATGAGGGGATGATGGCTGTTTGCAGCTGGTCACACACCCTTCAGGGTGGGGGTCCCCACTGGGGTGCCTGGCCAGTCTGGGTGAGGGGCTGAGGGCCATTTTCAGGCTGGCGGTGACTGAAGCTCCCAACCGCTCCTTTTTTTCTTTTTCTTTTTTTTATTCTGGGCCAGCTTTAGCTCTGAGGCTTGGCTCCAGCTCTTAGGCCTCAGCTGCTGAAAGCAGGTATCTGGTTTGTTTGGGTTCTATAATTGAAACACTGTTTCAACTCCAGCTCTGAGATCCCGGCTGGCTGAAAGCAGGTTTCTGGGGGATTGCTTAGCTTCTATATTTGTAACAATGTTTCAGACTGCAAGCTCAGAGGCCGGCAGCGGCAGGCAGGGAACGTTGGAGTCCTCCGTCACTGAAGCAAGCAAACCTCAAGTTCATTTCAAGCTGCCTGGCTGCCGACCACCATCTTGGCTGGCAGTTAATTTGCATATTGCCCTGATTAGCCAATGGGAAGGGTAGCAGAGGTATGGCTAATTACCATGTTTCTCTTTTATTAGATAGGATACTTCAAAAAATACTTTATCTAAACTATTTTTCTGACTATTTATTGCTGATGAATAGTAATGCAACTAACTTTTGTGTATTGATCTTTTATTAAGCAACTTTGTTATGTAATGTGTCAGTCAGGTTTTGTTGGGATAACACCCCCCAACATCTAAAGGACTTTCAATGACAAATGTTTAGTTTTTACTCCTGGTGCATTCATCTGTGGCCACCTGAAGCTCTGCTCCATATCTTATTTTGGGATTCAGGCTGAAGGAGCAGTGTTTAATGGGATTGCCTCTCTCATGGCAGAGAAAGAAGACTAAACGATTCGCTGAGTATTAAAACGTCCTCTCTAAAAACACATATATTACTTACACTCACATTTTATTGGCCATAAAAAGTCACATGGCCAACTCTGATGTCTGTGTTGGGAGGAGGGATGTATAAGCTGTGAGGTGTTTGAGCTGGCTCATATAACTCATGAGAGCTGATTATACACATCTCTTTCCAGTATTGTGTTTAATAATATCACTTTGGTAACTTGAAATCAGTTATGGTGGGAGTATTTACACCATGTAAATTGGCAAACAACAAATCAGCACTTTTTTCCTGGAGAACTAGTTGTTAAACTTTTAGTCGCAAATATCAGTTATATGCCTCTTTTAGGGAATAGTTGGGAACTAGATTACTTTTTGTCATATTTCATTTTAATAATTTGTTAATTTGCATATGTTTAAATTTTATTAGCAATGGCCTCTAGTGCAGTATTGAATAGGAGTAGTGATAAAGGGCAAACTTGTCTTCCCCTGGTGTTAAAGGAATGCAAAATTTTTGTTGATAGCACTTATCAGATTAAGAACATTTTTTCACTTTCTCATATCATGGATTTAATCTGTCATATTATCAAATGCTTTTTATGTATTTATTGAGATGTTTTTTAAGTCAAAATTGCATTAATGGATTTTCTGATGTTGAATTAACCTTGCATTCCTGGGATAAGCCCATCTTTCTATATGTTTCCTAGGATTCTGTATTTTATTTATAAATTTTATGTCTATATTTAGGCATGAGATTGGCCTGTAATTTTACTTTCTAAAAGGTTTTGGTATCAGAGCATTTTATTTGTTTGTTTGTTTGTAAGCTTTATTAAATTAATTGAATAGTGTTCCTTATTTTTCTGTTTTCTTTAGGAGTTTGGGTAAAACTGGAATTATTTCCCTCTTGAATGTTTGGTAGAACTTAATAGTGCATTTTCTTTAAGAGGAGATTTTTAAGTATTGATTCTGGTTTTTGAATGATTATAGATCCATTTAGAAAATCTTCATTTTTCTTGAATCAAGTAGGGAAATTTACATACCAGTATCCCTAGGAATTTGTCTCCTCTATTTTTCAATTTTTGACAGTTGTTCTTAATGTTCACTGTATCTCTCCTTCAGTTTTCTCTCCTTCTGTTCATTTCCATTATTTCTTATTTGTTCCTTTTCTTTTTTTCTCAATCACTGTTGGTAAAGATTTCTAAATTTTATTGGTCTTTTTAAATAACCTAATTTGAGCTTTGTTTATCTTCTTTATTAGGGGTTGGCAACTAATAAAGGCCTAGAAACCATCTAAGGCCTGTGGGCCAAATCTGGCTGAGTCCTGCTTTTCTATGGCCTGCAAGCTAAGAATGGTTTTTATATCTTAAAGGTTTT
>NW_006291383.1:4190026-4199561 GCF_000327345.1 Myotis davidii | reverse complement strand
AGCTCCCACATGGGAGGAGCTCTGCTCAGCCACAAGCCAGGCTGATGGCTGCCAGTACAGTGGTGGGGGTGGGAGCCTCTCCTGCCTCCTCAGCAGTGCTAAGGATGTCCGACTACAGCTTAGGTCTGGTCCCTGCTGGCAAGTGGACATCCCCTGAGGGCTGCCGGGCTGCCAGAGGGATGTCTAATTGCCATCTTAGGCCCAAACCCCCTGGGGGGTGGGCCTAAGCCAGCAGGTGGTCATCCCCTGAGGGGTCCCAGACTGCGAGAGGGCACAGGCCAGGCTGAGGGACTCTCCCCCCCACTGCACAAATTTTTGTGCACCAGGCCTCTAGTTAATAATAATACAAGACTACAAATGTAAGCCTACTTTTGCCCACCCTTGTATAAAAACTTACACACACAAAGAGAAAGGTGTCACAGAGACTGTATGGCCTGTGAAATCTAAAATACTTGGGCGTTTTACATAAAGTTTGCCAACCCGTGCTCTCTAGAGTTCTTTATTTTTGGTCATTGATTGTTTGTCTTACTTTACTGTTGACTTAGCCATGCTATGAGGTTTTTTTCTGCATATCTAGCCCTAGAAACAAAAAAATTTAATCACTGTTTTATACATACTTGTTTTGTTTCCTGGCATAGATAAGTCAAGTAGTAATTGGTACCACCAGTTTTTAAAAAATGGATGGGAATAGAAATTAAAAATTGAAAAATTGTGTCCGGCAACATAGAAGACCACCATTATTCTGTTTAATGGTGGAATATCCCTTAGAATCTCTCAGAGCACCTGTATTCTTTAGGCACTATAGTTTGAAGCTATCTTAATTCATAGAAATCCTGAATCCTAGAAAGTGATCTTATATTTTGGAAGCTAAAAGGCAGTGAACTTTATCATGTACATTGGAAAGCAAGCAAAAATGATGTTATGGCATTATCCAAGTTTCTTGTCAGGATTAGTTTATGCTTCACTGTGTCTTGTGTCCTTCAAATAAGTTTCCTCCAGGGTTCCATTCCTCTTTTGTACATGTTTTCTGTACCCTTTTAGAGTGGTCTTATTCATACCATTGATTCAGTTACTCCCCATAAATTTAATGATTCTTCCAAATTTCCCCCTACTTCTAATCCCATTCCTAGACTTCAGACTCATAAGAAAAAGTTGGACATTGTTGTCATGTCTCATAGGCATCTCAGGTTCAATTTGAACTCAGTCCTTTTCATTTCTAGTCTACTATCACTTTGCCTTTTTTTTACCATTCTCTCTGCCTTTTATATATGTTCTCCCTTTCTTCTGCTTCCCTGGGATCCCTCCCCGCCCCAATATTGTCCAACTCAACTCACTGTGGCAAGTGTAATCTTTCCAATACACAAGATCAGCAGGTTCCATGCTTTGTTGCTGCCCTCTTGCTCTTTCTATTCAAGTAGTACCGTGCACCACTTCCCTGAATGTTCCATGCTTATTCGTGTCTTTGCATGTGCAGTTGTTTCCTTTTGCTTGAAATACCTTTTTCCTTTTTGCTTGTACAGGAAAGACATTCAGTGAAGCATGGTTCAGGCATCATCTCCTTATGAGGCCTCCTTGACTCAGAGGTAGTCAGCCCCCCTTCCGGTATTCACATTCTACTTTTTATACACCTCACTGTAATACTTAGCTACTCTCAGCGTATTTATTGTCTGCATATCTGTCTCCCCTGTGAACTGAGCTTCTCAGAAGTGTGAGCTGTGGCTGTCTCTACATCCTCAACTTAATATCTGGCACATGTTAAGTACCTCGTAAATATTTGATAAAAGAACAAATGACCAAAAAATTACACTCAGAATGCATGTTCATGCAAAAGTGTTTTTTGTATAATATAGAAGAATAAGCTAACTTCCCTCTCCCACCCCTCCTCATCATCAGAAGGTTCACTTTTTCAGAATAGGGAGCAGTAGATGGCTCCCAGTTATTTCCCACAACCATCCACATTTATGGAGGCTTTTGCATTCACATTGGTCCTGGCATGATCGACAACCTGATGAACCCAGACAAGACTAAGATAAACTACTTGTCCTCCAGCAGAATAAATATTTCAAATAAAGTCAACCCAAGAAAGTCAGGCCAAACAGCTATTGATTGCTAAAAGCCTGAATTTAAGCCCAATGAATATTCCAAAGTTCACCTCCATGCAGCTTGCCTAAATGGTGATCAATATGCAATTACTGCCCCCCTTTAAACGTGTCTTACACTGCCTATCTGAAGAAGGGTTTTGCTTTTAAAATCTTTTGTTTGTTAAATTTGCTTAGGCAAGAAAAAAAGACTTGACTAAACCAGAGTTCTTTGCCTTCAGGATTTC
Source organism: Myotis davidii (assembly GCF_000327345.1). Taxonomy (NCBI): domain Eukaryota; kingdom Metazoa; phylum Chordata; class Mammalia; order Chiroptera; family Vespertilionidae; genus Myotis; species Myotis davidii. Next base: position 4,197,235 of record NW_006291383.1, on the reverse strand, counting down.
AAACAATTGCATGTTATTTTTGAAATGGTTTGAATGTATGCTGAATTGTAACTGAAGGTGCCCTATTACATGGCCGTCATTCATTTCAAGAGGCCTTTTCCTGAGTGTCTAAACAATAAGGATATTGTAACTTAGTTTCCTAATTTCTGCTTACATGATTATCTGTCCTAATCATAATCTTTGTAAATTCAAGTTTATAAAGTAGATTGTTAAAGTCCAGCTGCAGTAAAAGCAAATAAATATTTTTGTCTAGTTTTCTCTTAGAATTTCATCTTGATGCAGAAAACCGAACCTGCTAAATTTGGAGCCTGTTTACTCTGCTCCTGATGTTTAAGACTTTGTTTCACAAATATGCCTTTTTTATACCCCGACCATTGTCAGAACCTTTGTCATTGTTTTGTTTTTTTGTTTTGTTTTTTAATATATTTTATTGAGTTTTTACAGAGAGGAAAGGAGAGAGATAGAGAGTTAGAAACATCGATGAGAGAGAAACATCGACCAGCTGCCTCCTGCACACTCCCCACTGGGGATGTGCCCGCAACCCAGGTACATGCCCTTGACCGGAATCGAACCTGGGACCCCTGAGTCCGCAAGCCGACGCTCTATCCTCTGAGCCAAACCGGTTTCGGCTGTCATTGTTTTAAATATGTTTTCATTGATCCTTAGAGAGAGGTGAAGTGAAAGGGAAAAAGAAATAGAAACATCCATGAGAGAGAAACATCATTCATTGGTCAGCTTTTTCCTGCATGCCCCCTACTGGGTGGAGATCAAGCCCAAAACCAGGGCATGTGCCCTGACTGGGAATCGAACCAGTGACTTCTTTTTTCATGTGTCGATGCTCAACCACTGAGCCATGCTGGCTGGGCCCTTTGTCATTTTTCACTTACCCTGTTGTTACTGTCCTCCCTACCCAAAGCTCTACATCCCTTTATCACACTGCTGCCAGATAAAGCTAACTGAAATGTATCTATCTAATGCCCTTCTTTTCTTAATCATTTCATGGCTTCTCAACATGTGTGGCATGGAGCCCACGTTCCTGGTAGCACATCTAGTTCCTGCCCACCGCCTCAGTCATCTTCCACCAGTGGTCATTCAAAATGACTTCTAGTTCCCTCAGGTGGCATGCTCTTACAGGCCTTCTGGACCTTTTGCAGATGCTGTTCACCCACCACTGCCACCGATGTCATTGCTCTCTCTTCTCTGCCTGGCAAATACTCATTCTTCAGACTCAGTTCAGATATCACCTTCCATTTGGACACATTCACTAACTTCTCCCTGATAAAGTTAACTATCTCCATCTTCCACCTCCTTGGACTTAATTTTCACTGCTTCAAGCTTTTGAAGTTATTTTTATTTATCTGTCCTTTAATTGCTTAAAGGCAGGGAGCTTATAATTCCCAACAGCTAGTGTAGTGCCTGTTGCACGAAGCCAGGTGCTTAGCAGTAACCTCTTTTTTCTTTTAAACTCAGTAGTTGGATTGAATGTCATAAGTGAGTATCTGTGGATTGCTTTGATTGGTCCCACAGCAAGGGGAACAAGGGTAGGAATAGTCACAATACATCTTGGTGTTTGAGGTTGGCACCAAGTGGGATGACCAAACTGTCTCAATTTGCCTAGAACTGAGGGATTTCCTGGGATGTGGCACTTTGAGTGGTAAAAATGGAACCGTCTCAGGTAAATAAGGATGGTCTTGCCACCAACAGGTACTGTTGGAAAGCTTTTTACCTACTCTCCTTCCTTCACTCATTGACACTCAATCCTGACTGGCTTGTTGGACCCAGGATTGCCCTGTTAACACTTCAATAGTGCAGCGTTTTCATAGTGCTTCCTCTACTAAAGACTATTCAAAGGGATGTTATTTCTGATTCCTTTTCTTTGGCTTTCATGTAAGAATTTGGCTTTCATGTAAGAAATCCAAATTGAATCTTTGGATTATGTTACTACCACCTTTTTTTACCAGGTTTGCCTTCCATTGCCTGACTGACCAGTTGCCTAGTTCTATCAATTAGTTCTCCCCTTGTTTTTATCTTTAGTCTCTTCATTACTATTGGTTTTTTGACACCCTAAAAATATGATTAAATTATCCATATTGGCATGGTAGGGCCCTATCCATCTTTCTAGATTTTGGTATACTCGGATTCTACCCATTCATCTTTTTGCACACTTGGTGTAAGAACCTCCCCCTGTGCCATCTTGGTCAATGGGGGAGTCTCCCCAGCACTCCAGCTGACCGTCTACATTAGCAATATTATTAAAAATAATAATTTTTTAAAATGTTACCCTGGCTTTTCTCTCAAGCTGATGGACTCTCTTATCTTTACTAATGAGTAGCCTCTTACTCCTCTTACTTTCTCACCTCTTTTCAAATATTTGCATATGTATGTCTTTCTCCATATTCCCCCAAATTCTCTCTCTCTCTCCCTCTCTCTCCCTCTCCCCCCTCCCTCCCTTCTTCCTAACACATAATAGTCTCAGAACAAACATGTACAAGTGTCTCTTAGCTCCTAGAATCAGTTCTTTTGTCGGAGGCTGTCTTGTGTCCTACAAGACTAGAAGGCATGGCCCATGTTTCTGTCTCTGATCTAAGCGGAACAGTGCTCTTTGGTATTCTTCAAGCTTCCAGCCTTTTGAGTGTTGGGGTTACTACCACCTTTTTGGTGTGTTGGGTTTTTTTTGTTGTTTTTTTTTTTTTTGCGATGCCAGCTTATTTCTGCCTTAGGACGTTTGTATTGGCTGTTCCTTCTGCTTTTAATGTTTTGCCCCTAAAATATGTATGACAAATTCATCTCATCACATCACTCAGATCTCAATACAAATGTTACCTGTTAAGAGGCCTTCTTTAATTACCTAAATTAAAAATCCTCTCCAGTCATTCTTTCACATTGCTTTATTTCCATGACACTTAACCACTATCAATATCTTGATTTTCCATTTGTTTCCTGCAGTAAGAATTAAGCTCATGAGAACTGGGACTTGATATGTCCTATTCCCAAAAGTGCTATCCATTCAATATTTGTAGATTAAATGTTTTTGAAAGCAGCAGCCATGTCTTAATTTTTGTTTTTCTCTTGTGCTCACCACAATATTGAGCAGGGGCTCAGTAAACATTGAATATTGGCTTGTTTGGTTGATTTACCAGCTATGCTAAAATATGGAATGACTGACTTACTGCCCTCTACCTCATAGAGTGTTAAACAGTGTAAGGTTATGGAAAATGATAATCCTTTGAGAAGTATCTCCAAGAGTAGTAGCCAGTGGCAGGATTATTCTGTGACCTATGGATTCAGGGGTGGGTGGGTGGGGGAATTGCCTTTGTTTTTTCTTGAAAATAGTTTATCTTTTCTAATTCTAAAAGGTACTGAATGTTCATTACGGAAAAATGAAAGATACTGAAAAATAGAAAAAGGGAATAATAAGATGCAGAAAAAACATTTGACAAAAATCCAACACCTTTCATGATAAAAAGACTTAAACTAGGAATAGAAGGGAGCTTTTTCGGAAGAAGTAGAACTACTTCTGTTTGCGAATGACATGATCTTATAAATAGAAAATCCTAAGGAATAAACTAAAAACTTATTGAAACTAATAAATAAGTTTAGCAAGGTTGCAGGATATAAGGTTAATATACAAAAATCAATTGTATCTCTATACACTTGCAATGAACAGCCCACAAGTAAAACTAAGAAAATAATTCCATTTATAATAGCATCAAGAATAAAATACAAAGGAGTAAATTTAACAAAAGAAGTTTAAAATTTATGCTCTGAAAACTATAAAACATTGTTGAAAGAGATTAAAGAAGATCAAATAAGTAGAAAAGCATTTTATATTCATGGACTAGAAGATGTACTGTTGTTAAATTGACAGTACTCCCCAAAGTAATCTAAAAATTCAGCATAATCCCTATAAGAATCACAATTGACCATTGTAGAAATTAACAAGCTGATCTTACAATTAGTTTTGAATTGCAGGGGACCAGAAATTACCAAACCATATTGAAAAAGAAAAGCACCCAATTTTAAGAACTACAAAGTAGTGGTAATTAAGACATTGTGGTACTGGCATAAATTAATAGAATATAATTGAGAATTCAAAAATAAAGCTATTTGTCTATGGCTAGCTGACTTCAACAAGAATACCAAGACCATTGAATGGGGAAAGAATATTCTCTTCAACAATAGTGCTGGAACAGACAAATTGCTAACCACATGTAAATGAATGAAGTTGGACCCTTACCTCACACCACAAACCAAAATTAACTTAAAATGAATCACAGACTAAATGTAAGAAATAAAACTATTAAACTCTTTGGAGAAAACATGTAAATTTTCATGACATTGGATTTGTCATGTGAAAAGCGTGAGCAACAAAAGAAAAAATAGGTAACTTGAACTTCATCAAAATTAAAAAACTTTTGTGCTTCAAAGACATTAGCAAGAAAGTGAAAGGACAGTTCCTAGAGTGAAAAGAAATATATTTGTAAATAAGTTAAGGGTCTTGAATCCAGAATAAAGAACTCTTGACCGGAATCGAACCTGGGACCTTTCAGTCCGTGGGGCCGATGCTCTATCCACTGAGCGAAACTGGTTTTGGCTCAGAATAAAGAACTCTTAAAACTAAGTAATAAAGATGATTAAATTGATTAAAAAGTAGGCAGAGGATCTGAATAGACATTTCTTCAAAGAATATATACAAATGGCCAATAAGCACAGGAAAAGATTCTTGACATCATTAGTTATGAGGGAACTGCAAATCAAAACCACAATGAGATACCATTTCACATACACAAGGATGGCTAGAACCAAAAAGTCAGTTGATATGTGTTGTCATGGATGTGAAGAAATCAGAACATTGTACATTACTGGTAGAAATGTAATATAGTTCAGCCACTTTGGAAAACAGTTTGACAGTTCCTCAGAAGGTTAAATATAGAAGTAACCATATACTCCAGCAATTCCACTCCTAGGTATATATACACCCAAGAGAAATGAAAACATATGTCCATACAAAAACTTATACACAAATGTTGGTAGCATTATTCATAATAGCCAAAAGATAGAAGCACCCCAAAGGTCCATTAATGGATGATTGGTTAGACAAATTGTGGCATATCCATGCAATGAACTATTATTCAGCCATAGAAAAGAGTGAAGCACTGATACATGCCACAACCTGGATGAACCTTGAGAATATTATGCTAGGTGAATGAAGCCAGTCACAAAAGTCCACATATTTTATGATACCATTTACTTAAAATGTCCAGAATAAGTAAATCCATAGAGATAGAAAATAGATTAGTGGTTGCTTAGGGCTGGGATGAGATGAGGTTGGGGGTTGGGGGAGTAGGAGTGACAGTTAAAGGGTAGGGGATTTCCTGTCAGGGTAATGAAAATGTTCTATAATTGACTGGTGATGGTTGAACATAGCAGTTAGTATACTAAAATCCATTTGATTGTACATTTTAAGTGGTTGAATTGTATGATTTGTGAATTATATATTGATACATACATAATTCACATACCATATGCCGTTATAAAGAAAGAAAAAGGAATAATAGTGATCCATAATTCTACTACCTTGAAATAATTTGTTAGCATTTTTATCTATTTTTGCCAGTTTTTTAATGCATATTTTTCACATAATTGAGGTAATGGCTTCATATAGAATTTTTAATGTATTACCTTTTATGCTTATCATTCTGACCTTAAAAAGTTGTTCATGATATTACAGATTCTCCTAATTATTAACAAGTGTGTAATATTTCGTGTAGATGTACCATACTGTAATAATTTAAATTGTTTTTTTCTTTACCTTTTCCCCATGATAATGAGTACTGTAGTAAAAACTTTTTTTTTTAAGACTAGAACATCTTGAAATGCTTTATGTGAAACCTCTTTTGTTCCCAGAGAAAAGAAGATTTCGAGGAGCAGTGCCCTGAAAGTGCTGGACCATGCCATGATTGGGCCCGAGGGCACAGACAATTGCCATAAGTTTGTTGACATTCTTGGCTTACGAACCATCTTTCCCCTCTTTATGAAATCTCCCAAGAAGATCAAGAAAGTCGGAACCACTGAGAAGGAACATGAAGGTAGGATTCACTGGAAAACTCAGACTAATTTAGGTGCATTAAGAGAAATGGTGGAAAAAAGAGCTACTTTTAAAACTCTGTTGTGCATTCGAGGAGTAGACTCTTAGCTGAAGAGTACTACCTTCTTCTTTTCTATTTTTTTGTATTTTCTGTGCATGGAACAGCAACCCAGAGACCCCAGATCTCTGATGGCCTTTGTTCACTGGTTCTCTTGCTTGAATCCTGGTGGTTCCATTTCCTCCTGGCCTGTTAATAAGTCTCTGCGTGCAGGTTTTGTTTTCTTCACTATAATTTGTAGCGAGGTGTCTCTCTGATGGAAGACCCTTTTGAAAAGAGTAATGAGATGGCAACACATGTCACCTCCGGAGTGGTGCTTTCATGTATTTCTGTATTAAAGTATGATTCGGCTAACATCAGGAATTGCCGAAATAAACTATTTACAGCCCAGATTCCCCTTTTTATGTTTCTCCTCCCTGATGGTGCATACTCCCAGCAAAATGCTGCCATGAATTGCGATGCTGTAACCAGAGTAGTTACCGCTAGGCCAATCTCTTCCTGCTATTGTCTAGTGCCTGCTGCATCCTCCCCCCAATAAATAGCCGCAGTACAATCTGGAAGGCTGGGGATTTATGAGCATTGACAGTTCTGCTGGAGGCTAACAGACGCTTGTATTAGGGAATTCACATGGTTGGATGGTTATTTTAAAGTGTGGGGAGAGTTAAGGAGGGGTATGAGGAGCTGATTGGCTGACTAATTTGGTTGTCTTGTCAAAGTTAACATTTGTCCCATAGTTTGGGTGATTTTTTTTTTCATAGTGATTAATAGAATTGGCGTTAGTATCTGAAGGACCTTTTGCATTGCTCATTCTGTTAGATAAAAGTTTTCTTTCTCGCCGAAACCGGTTTGGCTCAGTGGATAGAGCGTCGGCCTGCGGACTGGAGGGTCCCAGGTTCGATTCCGGTCAAGGGCATGTACCTGGGTTGCGGGCACATCCCCAGTTGGGAATGTGCAGGAGGCGGCTGATCGATTTTTCTCTCTCATCGATGTTTCTGACTCTCTATCTCGCTCCCTTCCTCTCTGTAAAAAGTCAATAAAATATATTTTTAAAAAATATATATAT
>NW_006291383.1:4181419-4189743 GCF_000327345.1 Myotis davidii | reverse complement strand
TGAGCAAAATTAACATTTTGAAACTTGCTCCTGGAGGGCAGGTGGACATTTCTGCATTTGGGCTGAAACTGCTTCCCGCAAGTTAGATTAGCTGTATGGCACTTGGCGTAGAGCTGCCTCCCTCAAGAGTAACTACAACCTTCCCATGCACAAGATGCTCAATACAGACCTTAGCAGAATCTTGAAAAGCCCAGAGATCCAAAGAGCCCTCCGAGCACCACGCAAGAAGATTCACCGCAGAGTCCAAAGAAGAATTCACTGAAAAACCTGAGAATCACATTGAAGCTAAACCCATAGGCAAAGACCATGCGCTGGAACACCATTCTTCGTCAGGCCAAGAACCACAAGCTTCGGGTGGATAAAGCAGCAGCAGCAGCATTAGAAGCCAAATCAGATGAGAAGGGGGTTCCAGGCAAGAAGCCTGTGGTAGGGAAGAAAGGAAAGAAGGCTGTTGGCCTTACGAAGCAGAAGCCTTTGGTGGGGAAAAAGGCTGCAGCTACCAAGAAACCAGCAGCTAAGAAGAAGCCCGCAGAAAAGAAACCCACCACAGAAGAAAAGAAGCCTGTGGCATAAACTTATATTTGTTTATTCCATAACGGTCAAATCACTGTGGACAGCTAATTTTGAATAAAAATGATCAAAGGCAGTGAAAAACATAAAAGAATAAAAATAAATGGGTAATTAAGACCATTATAAACTGATGAACAAAAATAGATACAGAGGCAGAGCAACATCGAACATACTGTCAAACTACAGCGGGAAGACTGGGGAGGGTTGGGGGGGTGGGTAAGAGATCAACCAAAGGACTTGTATGCATGCATATAAGCATAAACAATGGACACAAGACACTGAGGGGTAGGGGAGACTAGGGGACTGTCAAGGGCGGGAGGAGAAAAATGGACACACATGTAATAATACCTTTGTAAAACTTTAAGCAATAAAGAAAAAGAAATGAAGTGGTGACACATGCTACAACATGGACAAACCTTAAACATAGTATGCTAAGTAAAAGGAGCTAGACAGAAAGAAACACATATTGTATGATTTAAAAAACAAGTTTTCTTTCTCAAATTTACTTGGCCTAGTGTTTTCCAACTGGAATGGCTTAAGGCAGCGGTTCTCAAACTGTGGGTCGAGACCCCTTTGGGGGTCGAACGACCTTTTCACAGGGGTCGCCTAAGACCATCGGAAAACATATATAATTACATATTGTTTTTGTGGTTAATCATTACTTTAATTATGTTCAATTTGTAACAATGAAATTGGGGGTCACCACAACATGAGGAACTGTATTAAAGGGTCGTGGCATTAGGAAGGTTGAGAACCACTGGCTTAAGGGAAAGTGGTGTGACTGTCTTTAGTAGTAGCTTCCAATGATAACGTCTCTGATCAGATCAGCTCTCCAGAGACAACAGGAAACCTGGCAAGGGGGAGGACTGGCAGTGCAAAAAACTGAACTAGAGGTCTAGAACAGCAGAGAATTCAGTTCACTTCAGATTGATTTTGACCAATCACCAGCCGTAAACAGCCCTATTGCTGGCCTTTTTTCTATCAAAATTCAGCAAAATGAGGCTATGGGAGAGGGAATAGATGGTCTTGGAGATCTAGGAGAAAATTTTGGAGACAGTCATCATTCCGTGAAAACCTGCCACAGTCCTAGTAATGCTGTGCTCTGGGCTCTCTTATTTTAGGCTTAACAACCTATCAAGTAGATGGTGGTACCTTTGTGGGGTTATTTTTAGGAAATCAACTGAGAAATGAATCAGGCTGTGGTTCTAACTAACTGTGTGACCCTTTATTTAACTTTGCCAGACTGTATTTTCCTTCTTGGTCCATAAAATGAGGAAACTAGATTAGTTAACTAGAAACTCTGATATCTGCACCTTAAGACTCTCAGGCACAGGCCCTATTGCCTATTGTTATGATCTTGTCCTGTAATCCAGGAAGCTTCTCAAAGACTGTGCTGTGGCTGACCTGCTGGGTTCTAGTGAGAGACCTGGCGCTGCATCTTGGGCATGCTTGAAGGAAGAGAAGGAAAACAGCCCTTAGCTGGCTCTTGCTCTTTGTGCTTGGTATTGAGAAGAGAAGTGACTGATTCAGTGAGCAGCTGTTTCCCTTTTGAAAGAATGCCTGGTTGAATGCTGGTAGCAGTACATTTGCTCTAGAGTACCGCATTAGGAATTTGATAACATTATATTAGTGAGGGCAATGGCTTGGTAAGACAGCTGCTGGAAGGCATGTTTGGACCGTAATGACTGGTGAGGATGAGTTCTGCATCCTGAATACACCAGCACCCAGAGAGAAGAAGTGAACCTCTCGCTGGAGGTCCCAGCTAGCTGGTCCTTCTCCTGGCAGACTGGTCCTCACTCATGCCATGAAGGTAGAAAACAAAGGCAGAGCGGGGCAGGACACATTGTGCAATATTTCTTTGTTCTGTCTTGTCCTTTGGCTTACTCTCTGTGTGCTGGTCAGCTTTGTGTGCTAAGCTAGAGCACAATAGCCTCAGCTATCAGGAGTATTTATAGACATGCGCAGCTCATTCCTGGCCCCAGGCTTCCACCTTGCTCCTTCCTCAATCTGTAACAATTTTTTCTGTCTGCATTTTAGTCATCCTTCAGGTCCTTGGTTTTGCTGTCACTTTCTCAGAGAGGCATATCATAAGATCCTGGACTAGAATAGAACTTCTTATTAAGTGTACTTTTGGTCTCCAGACTTTGCCTTCATAGCCTTTAAGATTTTGGAACAAATGGCCTTTTCACTGCTAAATCCAAGGGCCCAGCCTGGTGCTTGGCATATGTTGGATGCACAGTAAATGTTCATTGACTACATGAATGAACATCACTTTCCCTAAAAGACTGCTCAGTGAGGACAGACATGGGTTTGGAACTCTCCTTAGAACCCTGCAAGGTTAACATCAATGCAGTGGACTTCAGTTCAGATTGATGGTTGTCAGTCATACCCTTGGTGAGTGGTCTTTTACCAGCTTGTTTAGAAGCAAAATAGTGGGGTGGCACAAAAGCAGCTGTGTTTCTAAAGCCAACGAAGAGGTTGAGAGAGGAGAACTTTTGATTAAGGTGACTAGAGAGGAAGGAAGAAGCAAAAACTGTCCTTATAACCTAGAATTGCTGGTAATTTAGTTCCTCTTTTGTGAGTTGGGGTAGGGAAGGAAAAGAATTATTGTAATTGAAATCCATTCAGGTTTGCATAATAAAACCTTCAGAAATAGATCAGGGAAGGCATTTAGCTTGGGGGATGGGTTGGAAAGAAATAATTTGCCCTTGTGTGCAATAGCATGATTGGCTGCCTCTGGTTTTATAAAGAATAGCACAGTATATAATGTCTCTTTGGTATTAACTGCTTCAGAATAAGAGGAGAGAAGAAAAGAGCTGGGATCCAGAAATGGCATTTGACCTTTACTTCTTGTCTCTTTTTAAAATTCTTATTAAAATAGGTACAATTTTTCTTATATTGCTTCATTAGGTAGGTGAGTTATTGAGTTTGTAGCAGTTCTACTTAATTGCGCTGTTTTAACATGGTTCCCCTGGAGGCTGTTATAAGCTTTAAGGAGGTGAGCTACCAAGCAGTGTGTAGGTGTATGGTGTGCATGCTGAGCATGTGCACACATTTTACCTATGAACAATGACAGCAGTTGATGACAGGTTAGTGCTTTAAAGATTACCATCTGTCATCTGCAAAGAATTGTGATTCTGGTGGACTCCACATGTCAGGTAACATGTACTAGTAGTTGCTGGTGCTCCTTGGACTCCTAACAGTGAGGAAGTGCAGACCAAAACTCCCACCACCTACCAGGATTAGAAAAGGGAAATGGCAAAACCTTTTCTGCAGTTAGTAAAGGGAGCTTAACCAGCATAGGTAAGTCATTGTTTGGGGCCAGCTTTTATTGGGGGCTCCTGCTATGTCCAAAATTCAACAAAGACCTAGTATGTCACAGGTCCCAAGGAGAAAGGGCACAAAATAGAATCCCTGTCCTGTGGGAACGCTCTTTCTTAGTGTTCCATCTCCAGATCCTTTTTCTCTGCCTGTTCTTTTTTTTTCTCCGGTGATCTCACCTACTACCTGAAGCTTTAACTTCTATCTCTTTGCCATTGATTCCCAAATCTTCAACCTTGTATCTTTCCTAAGCACTAGTTGGCACAGCTAACTAACCAGAAGACAACCCCATCAGATACTCAAACTCAAGTCTTTCAAAGCCATACTCATTCCTTCATTGCCCAAGTCTCCTCTGTTTCCTTATCCTGGTAAATGTCACTACTCTCCATTTCACCACCCATGGCAAAAATCAATGCATCATCGCAACTCTAATATTCCCCACATGTAATTGATCTTAAGTCCTATGAATTTTACCTTATAAAAAACTTGAATAAGTCCTCTCTGTTGCCGCTGACTGTACTCATCACCTCTTGTGAACTGTTACTGTAGCTTTTAATAAGTCTCTCGCACTTTAGTCTCCCAATTCTCTTGTCCTCTCAGAGTCCATCCTGCATGTCACTACTCAAATTAGAGAGGCACTCCCAGCCCTCAATAAATTTTTAGTTTAAGGAAGGGAAGGAAGCAATTTTGTAGATAGTTACCAAAAAATATTAGCAACTACAAAGACTTACCAGAAAAGAGTACTTTGTTATTAAAGGGTACGAGGGAATAGGAATACTTGGAGAAAAAGATACTTCTGGTAGAAGGGAAATGATGACATAGATTAAACCAAAGGACACTGGAATGTCAACCTACCAGTCTTCACACAACTGATCATATTTGAGCCTTACAACATTCCCATAAGGTTGATGTTATTTCTCATTCTGAAGATGAGGAAATTGTAAGACTCAGGAGATCATGACTTCAAGTCATACGGTGGGTAAGTAGCTAAACTAAGACTTAGACCCTAAGCTTCTGATCACAAATCTCACACTCATTTCACAAAGTCATGCCATAGTATTTGCTCTTTTGAGTCCAGCCAAACTAACTTGATCTCTTCTTTGGATTGCTGATGAAGTCAAAGGTTCTTGATTAGAAGACCTTGGTTCTAACCTTAGTGCTTTGACCCAGGGCAGGTCATCATGGTAGTAGGGATTCTTATTCTTTCAAATTGCACAAATTATATGGCAAATGACTTAGTGAAATTATTGTTAGGCATTTCTAGTGTCTTTCACAGTGCTTGGTGCATGGTAGATGCTCAGTAAGCATTGGTTGAATGTGTTTATTTAACACCTATGTACCATCTACAACCAAGATCGAGACACATGCCTATAGTTAAGAGCATTGTGAAATTCAAAGGACTCTTACCATGTTAACTAGTTTATGGTTCTCCCATAAGACCATAGCATCTGTCCCATAGTAATGTTCAATACATGTTTGTTTATTCATCTATAAGAATAGGATTAATACCACCCTTTTTGGATTGTTGAGAATTATTATTATTGTGTAAGTCTAACATAGTGTGGGGATTGATAAAATGTTAGTTTATTATGAATCATTCATTTAATACTGACCCCAAACATCATACTATACTAAATGCTATACTTTGTGGAAGCCCAGACTTCTAGGGATTCTGGGAAGGCTTAAGAAAAGAGTGTTTCTTGAAAAATAAATAGTATTTCATTCTTATACTAATGATGGGAGTGGCAGAGGGGGCAGAGCTAAGGCATGTATAACAATTATGTGATACTAGAGGCCCGGTACATGGATTTGTGCACCGGTGGGGTCCCTCGGCCTGGCCTGCGGGGATTGGGCCATAACCAGCTCTCCAATATCCCCTGAGGGGTCCCGGATAGTGAGAGGGCACAAGCCAGGCCAAGGCACCCCACCCGTGCATGTTGGGACCTGGGAGGGACTGCGGGAGGGCTCCAGGGCATGACCGATCCATCTCGCCCAGTGCTGATCAGCCAGACCACAGCAGCAAGCTAACCTACCAGTTGGAGTGCCTGCCCCTGGTGGTCAGTGTACATCATAGTGACTGGTTGAACAGTCAGAGGGACAATTAGTATATTAGGCTTTATATAGAGAGATAGATGGGTAATTAAGAACATGGGTTTTGAATGAAGACAAGACTTGGGTTGGCATCTTGGTTCTGTCATTTACTAGCTTTGTGATTTTGGGAAAGTTGCTTAACCTCTCTGAGCCTATATTTTCTCAATTGTAAAATTGGGATAATATTGAATCTATCTCATAAGGGTGCTATAGGGGGATTAAGTGAAATAATACAGATAAAGTGCTTAGCACAGTGCCTGCTTCACTAATATTAGTGGCTGCAATGAGGATGTGTTTTCCATTTGTGTTCCTCTTCTTTGTATTCTGTTGGTAATTTTAGAAGTATTCACCTGAAGAAATGTTTTCCTTCCCTGAATCTGCCATTCATAAGAGGTGGACTGTCAACATGCCTGCCAGTCCTTTATGGCATGTAAGACAAAAAGATCCCCCAGAAGGACACACCAGGGAGCCTTGGGTCCCCACTTCTCCTCCATATCACCTGTAAACAGAGATTTCAAAGATCTGCCCCCTCTTTTTGTATTCTCCAAGCTTAAAAATCAAAAAGGGTTGGTTATAGTGGTCAGAACAATGAGCAAGTGAAGAGTGAACAGTATTTAATTTTAAGAATGATATTAAGTCATGTACTAACAGGCACCTTATGTTAGAACAAGGATGGAAATGTCTTGTTGTTCTTTGTGTTGCTATTTGAAAACCTTATAATTGAACAGATTCAGGATCAATTCCCTTTCCCTCCCTCTAGCTGCTTGTCTCGTTCCTGACCTCAGATGATAAAATGTAGGGATGCTGAAATAACAATGTGGTTAGATTTGGGGGTTCCTCATCAGGCTTGAGGGGGTGATGTTGAGTGTTGCACATCTGGTTTGCTAACTGGTTCCATCATATTAAGAATTTACCCTCGGGCCTTTCTTTCCCAAGTAGAACACAGCTTAGTTGTTTATCAACGAGAAAGACAGTGAAACAGAGGGTGTATTTGCCATTCTGGAAGAAACTGTTATTCTCTTCTGCAAGGAGGAGTGGGGAAACAGGCTAATAATGGCCAACTCACGTCTATTGGGCATCTACCAATACACTCAAGGCTTTACAAATGCACCTACTGAATGCATTAGGCATTTTTATCTTTAGACAGATAAATCTCAGGGAATTTTTCATTACTAAAGACCTTTTAGCAAATGAATGACAGAAGCAGAATTTAAGCCTAGGTCTGTTTCTAAAGCTTCTTCCAACACCATAGTGGCTCCAGTGATCTCCTGGTCACTAGAGGTTGGTATCCGGAGGCAGCACAGAATCGTGGAAGGAGGGTTGTCTTTGTAGACAGATGGACCTGCCCCCAAACTAGCTGGTGGCCTTGGGTGAGTTATTCTTTCTGGACCTTGAATTCCTCTTTAATCAACAAGCCTGGCAAAAGCCTTTCTTAAAGAGTTATGTGAAGAATAATGATCATCAGCATCCTATATGTAGTTTTTATCATGTGGACATTCAGTAAATAGTAATATAGTTACTGCCTATCAGCCTCCTTTCAACAGGAGGCATCCCTGTCTCTCCCAGTTCTCATGCTTACATGTAGGATCAAACTCATTGACTTCTGTGGATGTGAAGCCCAGTTGTGGACCAGGACTCCATATGCAGACAGGCTGAGTCTTAAGCAACCAGGGAGATGGGGCAGTCACTAGTTGTCATGATGGCCTATAACCTGAACCCTTCGTTGTAACCCTGGTAATGCTAGCCCTGTTAGAACCCACCACTTCTTGAATGAGGTACCAGACTCTTCTAGTTCTCACTCTCGCAGAGTTTATGTCTATGGATAGAATCTTAAAAGTGGATCAGTGAAGCTTCATTCTTTTTTTAAAAAAAAATTAAGTAAATCACTAACCCTTCCTTTGTGACAGGCTTGGTGCTATAGATGAAAGGTGAACAAGCTCACAGTCCAGCTAAGGAGACAGACATAGAAACCTGCGTTTATATTACAAGATAAAAAGGTAGAAGAAAGTGTGAAACACTATGGGAGCACAAAGGAAGGGCTCCTAATCTATTCTGGGTGGTGATAGAACAGTTGGAGACTAGAAACAGCTCTCCTTAGAAACGTGGCTTTTGAGCCAAACCTTAGGTCTGAGTTACCCAGATGTAAGACTGTCGAGTGAAAACAAAAACCAGCACGTGTAAAATAAAAGTTGGGAGAGACAAACTGCCTTAAACCTAGCTTCCATCAGAATCATCTGGGACCTTATTTAAAATACTAGAGGCCCAGTGCACAAAAATTTGTGCACTCGGGGAAGAGGGGGTCCCTCAGCCCAACCTGTGCCCTCTCGCAGTCTGGAACCCCC
>NW_006291383.1:4167786-4180628 GCF_000327345.1 Myotis davidii | reverse complement strand
CAAGGAATGTTGGCTTCCTCCGTCACTGAAGCAAGCAAGCCTCATGTTCGCTTCAAGCTGCTTGGCTGCCGGCCGCCATCTTGGCTGGCAGTTAAATTGCATATTGCCCTGATTAGTCAATGGGAAGGGTAGCGGATGTACGGCTAATTACCATGTTTCTCTTTTATTAGATAGGATAGTTTTCTGGGACTCGTACTCAGAGTTTCCAGCTCCAGTAGGCTGCATAATTTTGGTGGATCTGTGTTTTATTAAGCTCCCATGGAGTAGTACCTTTGAGACCCCTGCAGAGCTGTTGTGAGAATTGACTGAGTTATATATGTATGATGCTTAGGAACATAGTAAGCATTCATTAATATTGGTAGTTATTGCTGTTTTTAGTTTTATTTTATTATGTATTCAAAAAAGGACTCTCCCAAAGTTTAACAGGTCACATGTATAGTACTAATTTTAGTTATTTTGACTATTTCAGCTAATTTGGAACAAATTCAGTTTGGATTTTGAGGGCCTGTGTAGAGAGGGTGAAGGAGAAACATTTATCACTTCTTTTTCTCTTCTGTGGTTTTCATTTTGCCAGGTAGAAGCTTAGTTCTTTAGTGACAGCATTAGCTGAATTCTTATTTTGGTTATAGAATTTTCCACTGGCACATTTATTATTTTGTCAATATGACTGTTAGTTTTCATTTATAATCTTGATTAAATTTTATAGGAATAGTTTTAGTATGCAATGTATCTTCTTTATAGAAGTAAAATAAATACCACGGATGTAGAAGCAACAGTAGAGAAAAAGCCAAACTTTCCTAGGTTATTTCTCCAGCATTTTTAGGTGGTGCCAAAATGAGGAAATAACTTAGGGACCAGGCAGTAATTAACTGTGGACCCTGGTTTATTAAAGTGCAACACATAAACTGTACTGGAATATGCTTCCTAGTGTTTCTGTTTGTGAGCTTTTTTTGTTCTGAGCACTCTGATAGGCTTTTACATTCATTATCTCATTTCATTTAAACCTTACAATAATCCTCTGATCTGCGTATTATTACCCACATTTTACAGGTGAGAACATTGAGGCATAGAGAAATTGTCGTTTTCCGAAGATCACAGAGCTAGTATATGGTCTTACTAGGATTTTAACCCAGGATTTTTCCACAGCTGTTCTCCCTATTCCTCCTCCTCTCTCTTCCTCCTCCCTTTTTTCATAAATTCAAGGTTGCCCACCAGTAGTAGGCCTAATTTAAACTGCTTGGTGTCTTTTTCCTATTCAGTTTCTTCAGGTTATCAGTGAGTCCTGCCCCCCAGGACTTCATAAATAACCTCTATCTCTTAGTCTGAAACGTTTTGCCCTGCCACGCTTTATTTCTTCTTGGGTTCTACCTTTAGGGTGTGTCTGTCCACTGATAGCCTTCTCTCTCCCCGTGGTCTCTTACACTTGAAGCTCAGCACTGCTTCAGCCTTCAGTTTCTGTTTCCATCTGGTTACCTTGCAATTGTCTGCCTTTATTTTTTTAATTTAATTTTTATTGATTGATTTGAGAGAGAGGGAGAGATTTGCTGTGCCACCCATTCATGCATTCATTGGTTGCCTCTTGTCTGTGCCCTGACTGAGGATCAAACCAGCAACCTTGATGTATCAGGATGACGCTCTAACCACCTGAGCTACCCGGCTAGGGTGCAGTTGCTTGCCTTTAGTTAAACACTTCACTCAGCACTCTCCTATTTTTTCCCTCTGTTGGTCCTCTCTTGAGAATGAGGCATAAATCTGTAGTTTTCAACCCTGACTGATCAGTATCACTTGAAGAGCTTTGATAAAATACACATGCCTGCTGCCGAAACCGGTTTGGCTCAGTGGATGGAGCATCAGCCTGCGGACTGAAAGGTCCCAGGTTCGATTCTGGTCAGGGGCATGTACCTTGGTTGCGGGCATATCCCCAGTAGGAGATGTGCAGGAGGCAGCTGATCGATGTTTCTCTCTCATTGATGTTTCTGACTCTCTATCTCTCTCCCTTCCTCTCTGTAAAAAATTAATAAAATATATTTTTTTAAAAATACACATGCCTGGGCCCCACCTCCAGAAATTCTGAGGACTGGGGACTCCGAGCATTTATATTTTTAGAAAGCTCCTGATCCTGTTGCTCAGCTAGTGTTGAGGTCACTGGCCATAATGTTCAGAGCACAAACCTTGGTAGGCATCCTTATTACTTTCTCTCTAAGCCAAGAGAAGATCTTGACATGGTGGGTCTTTGGGGGAGGCTTGTTAAAAATAGCACTGTTGCTTTTTATAATAAACCAATGTAGAAAATTTAAGCATGTGGACAACTGGAATATGCTATTTTGTAGCCTGTTCTTACTCACACTGTCTTGGACACATTTGTCTGTGGTGGTGAGTCTTTAATACAGTTAAGAAGTTAGACTCTGTTGTTAGAAAGCAGGATAGATTTCAGGTTAAATGATCAGGTTGCAGAGATGATAGTTTGAAAGGTGAGTTGTGCTTGGATAGTGATGTTGGCTCTTCCAAGCATTGTGAATATGCTGGAACTGGAGGATGATAAGGAAATGAGGTGTGGACTGAAAGCTAAGTTCATTTGGTTGTAGTATAAGGGGAAGTGAAGATGCCTTTCAATGGTATTCCTTTTAAGTGAGTACTTGAACGTTGGCGTCTAACAGTAGATATAATGTGGAAGGGGATAAACTTGTATACCTTTCACTGCTCATAAAGAATACAATTGCATGTGTGAGATTGTTAGTCCACCTTCCTGGACTCTTGTGATATTGGCTGTGATTTTTATATGCAGCAGCCTGCAGGTTGCCGGGGAAAATGTTCTGTGTATTTAATCATGTTGCAGTCATACTTGTTTGTTTGTTTTTTATGGTAAGAAAATGTCTTTGGCTTGGTTCTGTAGTCAGATTGATTTTGCTTGTGGGTGTCCAGATGCCGATGAGCTGTAATTAGCATAGGAAGGAGGCTGGAAAGATGTTAAACATTCTTTTCTGGTAGCCTAACAACGGATCCCCAAACAGAAATTATTCTCAGGTAGCAGGTTCAAGAGAACTAGCTCTCTTCTCTTTTAGATGCCAGTCCATTAAAAGATGTGTGTGTTGGGCGGGGACGGTCACCACTGCGGATGGGCTGCAGGACCTTGTAGTGACTGTCATGGGCGTGGTTTACTGCAGCTGAGCACCTTTGTTGCGAGATAGTACAGTAACTAAATTCCACAAGCAGTCTAGTGGAAAAGAAACCCAGCTGGGTTCAGAAGACTTGGGTTTATGTTTCTGCCATAATTTATGCTCAGGGTCTGTGACTGAACAAGTCATTTACTCTCTCTGAACCTCAGTTTCCCCACCTTTAAAACGGAGACAATAAAATTTCACAGTGTATGAGAATTGCATAAGGTAATGTATGGGCAAAGTGCTTTGTATACTATAAAATTATGCACGTGTACAATATGGTGGTGGTGTGTATCACATTTAGAGTTTTTCTCGTCTCTTATACACTTCTTGCATTTTTTTCCTTGTAATATTTTTCTTCCATGCCCTGGCTCCAAAGTAGAAAGAAAATTATTGTTAACTTATTCCCTATTTGCTGCAGGGTTACCATAAAATAAATTAAGCGTATCATTTTGATAATCACTGAAAAATATGCCTACAACTTTCTTAAATGTTATAGATTACTAATAAATCATGTTTCTGTTAAGTATCCCTGCTGGCTGGCAAACTTGTAGAATAACAATGTTTGCTAGCCTCGTTACCAGGCTAATATTCCTGATGATGTGTCAGGCAGTCAAAGTTACTGTTGATGATGATGGCAGTGATGGTGTCTCACATTATTTAGCACTAGATGCCCGATGCACGAAATTCATGCAAGAGAAGGCCTTCCTACCCTCTCCCCTGCTGTCGGCACCAGCGGCTTCCCTCTGGCACCCGAGACCCAGGCTTCCCTCCGACAACCACCGGCAGGCACCCAGGACCTGGGCTTCCCTCGTAGCCCCAGCTTCGTCCAGAAGGACGTCCAGTCTAATTAGCATATTACGCTTTTTTTATTATAGAAGATTTGCTGTGTTCCATTATATACATGATGTCATTATTCAAAACATCATCTTTGGGGTTTCATTAGCCTGTTTTATTACTGAGGAAACAGCCCCAAAGAAGTTAAGTACTTTCTCAAATTGTGCACACAGTTTAGAACCTAAAACCCAAGTTCTTGATACTGTGCTTTGGTCTCTCAAGGAGACATCTGAAAACCAAAAAGTTAAATGGCTTTTAATCACCAAAGCAATAATCCGGTAATGTTATTTTTTTCTTGAAATAAAATAGGAAAATTTATAATACTAGCATGGCAGGACAGGAAAGCTCAAAACCAAGTGTTTAGGTATTTGGTAATGTGGCATGTGAGAATTTTTTTAAATATATGACTTCAATCTAAATTTTTGAAATACTGAACTTAATTAGTACAATTTTCTGTACAGTTAACCCTTCAACAACACAGGTTTGAACTGTGAGGGGCCACTTATACATGGATTTTTTTTTCAATAAATACTGTAAATATATTTTCTCTTGCGATTTTCTTAACATTTTCTTTTCTCTGGCTTATTTTATTGTAAGAATACAGTATGTAATATAATCTGCAAATATGTGTTAATCAACTGTTTATGTTATCAGTAAGGCTTCGATCAGCAGTAGGCTATTAGTAGTTAAATTTTGGGGGAGTCAGCAGTTACACATGGATTTTAGACTGCAGGAGGGGGTCAAGTCCCTAATTCTTGTGTTGTCCAAAGGTCAACTATATATTTTATATTAAGGTAGATGTATTTTTCTAAGCTATAAGATTGTCATAGTTTTTAAAAGCAGTGTAGTGGGACAAGCACAGCCTTTCAGAAAATGCCTTTCAGACTTGAGTTCAAATCCCAGTTTATAACTTTGCTGGGTAACCTTAGGCCCCTTCGTTAGCTTCATTACATCATGGACCCCAGATCCCTCATCTATAACAGTGTTTCTCCGTGTTTATATTGCAGACAAATCACCTGGGGATCAATTAAAATGCAGATTCTGCTTCACTAAGTCTGGGGTGAGGCCTGAAATTGTGCATTTCCAACATGCTCCCAGGTGACTGCCACTTCTGGTCCTCTGACCACACTTTGAGTAGAGGGGATTTATAAAATAGAATACTGATGCCTGCCTCTCTGATTTATTGTAGTATATAGTAGTTGCGTAACAACTGTTAGCCCTCTTCCCCTCTCTTCCTAACACACCTGGGGGAGAACGGACTTTATTTAAGAGGTGGCTCTGGAAATGTGTATTCCCAGCATGTCTTATCTCTGTCAAAGGCCTAGGCTACAGAAGTCATTTCACAAGTAATGAGCTCAGGATTAAGCTGTAAAATGAGAGGTGCCCATATCTGAACACATCCTGATGACATAAGAGGCTCAACTTGAAGAGTTCACCCAGAACTAGTTGTCATGAGAAAGTCTCTGTGGAACTCTAGTCTGTAAGGTGGCCTGAAGGAAACTTCAGCTGACCTCTCCCATGAGACCATCCACTCTACAGTCTTCAGCCAGTAGTTATTGAACACCTAATGATGCCAAGCAAGGCGTTAGATCTGTTAGATCGGAGAGATACCTGCGGGCCACCTCGGGCCCCACTCTAAGGTGGGGAGACAGCATGCAAATAATTATTACAATACAAAGGTGATAAAGGAGGTAGGTACAAGTTGCAATTGGAAGTCAGGAAGGAATAAGTAGGCTCCCAATCTACTTGGGAGAGCCTTGGAAATCTTCCCTCAGGAGATTAGGAAGACTAGAAAATTGAAAGTGAGTAGGACTGTTCCAAGTGAACAAGAAAGGAGTCTTCCTCTCCCTCCCCCACATTGACAACCACTGACATAAATGGAAGCGTTTTATAGATGTTGAGAGCTGAGAGGACTCTTTGATAGACAGTTGGGGGAACTGAGTCCAAGAAAAGAAGACTACCTGATTATTGCTGTGCTTATTAGTATCATTCTGTAGAATATAATCCCTATTTTCTGATCCCTGTGCCAATGTGCGTCCCACTCTACTATACATAGAATCTAGGAGCTACCACGTGGTGTTAGAGGCCTCCCAGGCTCGGGTGGAATTCCTGTGGTCCTGGTGGGGGTCTCTCTCTGGGAAGGGAGGAGCCTGTGGTCAGGCTGAGGGGAGTTCTGGAGCACCACCCCCAGCAGGGACATGCTGCTGCTGACTTGCAGCCATGAACAACATCTGCCAAGGCCTCTCACCATTCCCCTTTACCAAATATTTATGATGAAGCAAGCAGGGGAATTCTTTCTTTGGGAATGCACTTTGAATTTCATAATGGTAGATAAGTAGGATTTGTTTCACAGAAATTACTTTGAAGTCAGTTTTTGCCAGAAATCATCTGTTTTGTATAAAGCAAAGGGACTTTGGCGTTTCAGTTTATAGCTTTGTTCAAAATGGCTCTATGCTTATTTCTCACAACCCTGGAAACTTGGGTGCTAGTAAATTGAGTTCACCACTAGAAAGGCCGGCTTAGGCCGTAGAAAGGAAGCTGGCCTGGGAGTTGGATCAGTCTCCAGCTCTTACTAGCTCTGAGAACTTGGGTAAAACACATAACCTTCTGGGCCTTATCTTTTCTCATCTGAAAAGAGGATAATCTACTCCAAAGGTGGTCATGAATATTGAGAATTTGTATGCGAAGCACTTTAATCTGGCATGTAACACTAATAGATGTTTTTTCCCCCTCTTAATAAAGTCCCATTGGTAAAGGCATGTAGATTTCTCAGGCTCTTAGTTCTTTATTTGTACAGCTGGAAAATGGTTGTGCTGGGTGTATTGGAAAGGTTGGCTTGTGAGAAAAGGATGATGGCAAAGTACTTCACATATTTGCTAATTGGTAATTATATCCTATTAGTAAAACAGAACATGGAAACGTTCTTCACAAATGTGATGTGTTTTTTAGGATTAACCAGATTCTTTTCTCTCCTGATTACAAATCTGATCCTGTTAGAATATGATCCTGAAGCATTTTCACGGGGCTGACTGCATGTTTTTCCAGTAGTTTTTTGTGTGCACAAGATTATATAATGGCTTACTTAATTCATTAGTCTTAAACCAGAAATGAAAGAGCTATGTTAGTGCAGTACGGAAATTCCTTTTGTCCTTTCACTGTGTCGCTGAGGGAAGAAGGGGGGAAAAGTCAGACTTCAAGAAAATGAACTAAGGCTCCTTTGGGTCTTCAAGAAGGTTTTGCTGGTTTATGTAGAAATCAGCTGAAACCCTGGAGTCTGGAGGAAGTGTGTGGAACTCA
The DNA here is from genome assembly GCF_000327345.1 of Myotis davidii. Lineage (NCBI taxonomy): Eukaryota > Metazoa > Chordata > Mammalia > Chiroptera > Vespertilionidae > Myotis > Myotis davidii. The sequence goes on along the minus strand of NW_006291383.1, from coordinate 4,173,336 downwards.
ACCGTTGGTGAGGCGGTGGCACTTTAAAGGAGGCTTTGCTGCTAAATGTAGGAAGAATAGGAGGAGGACACCGTGGCTGTTTGAAGAGTGCAAAGGCAGGACTGGTGGGTAAGATGAAAGTAGTGAACAGGTAGGTTTAGATCATTTCCCGAACATCCTGGAAACAGGCTTTTCTTTCTTTCTTTTTCCTGAACTGAATTTCTAATCTAAAACAGGCATCCACGGATGGCTTTCAGAGGAGTGTGAAAACACCTCCCTTGCTTTGGGTCTGTAATGATCAGCTCTCCCACGTCAAGGCAGGTTGATACTTGATAAGTGAGAAATTGGAATAGCAGCAAAATCACTGAGAATGCAAGAATTCTGGCATTTGTCATTACCTTAGGTGTATCCAAATTCAGGTAGTACTGTGTCATTGCTTTTGCAACTATTCGAGAACACAGTAAGCTAATTGAAAAGAATGCTTTAAAAAATAAAATTACAGTATAAATATTCAGGGTGATTGTCTCATTTTAGCATCTAAATACTTTTTATGTTTTGTTGTTGTTGTTGGGCATGGGTAGTGAGAGGAGAGTATGTAATATGCTTTCAACCCCTAAGAAAGAGCTTCTAGGCTACAGTCTTTTTAAATCAATTTAAATGAAATACTCCTAAAAGTGATATGCTATAAGAAAGTAAACTGACCAGCCCCACCTGATGTACAGCTGTCTTCATCAAAGGGACTCACTAAAGGACTCAGTCAGGTGGCCAGAAACCCCGGGTTGTCTCATGCCAGTTTCTCAGAGCATTGTGGGTGTGGGTGCTAGGAATGTGAGTATTGGTGGGGATGCAGAGGTAAAACAGGTGCTGAAACCCCAGGCAGTTATTTCTGCTATCACAACGGTGTGGGGGTTAATAAAAAATGCTGTCAGTCATTCCAGCCAGGTTCTCCAGAATATAATGGAAAAGTGTTGGAAGGAAACCCTATGACACAGTTGGGTAAAAAGAAAGGAATGTATGTGCCTTTCACCAGCAGTTATTCCTGTTTTTAAGACTTTCCCCTGGGATGTGTGGCTATTCCAAAGAGATGAGATTGTACACCGCTTTCTTGGGGTGAATACCTGAACTCTCAGAATGCAAAGTTTCTCTTTGGATTTCCTAGAAAAGAATTTGCTGGATGAGTATATCAGTTAGGAATTTCACTTGACTGCTGGTAATAGAGGCTGGAAACAGTCGTGTTTTAAACAAAATAGAGCACATAGAGGTTTATTTCTCTTGCACGTAAAATAAGCCCAGAGGTCAGCAGGACTAGACTGGCAGCTTCACCTTGTCATCAGGAGCCCGGGTTCCTTCTGTCATTCTATTCTATCACCCTTATCACAGGGTCAGGAGTGTTTGCTGCTTCTGTACTCCAAGCACCTATTAAAGTAGCTTCAATTTTAAAGATTGCCTCATGATTTCAGATGGCTACTAGAATCCCAGTTAGTATGTCTGTATTCCAACAACAGGAAAACAAAAAGAGGAAGAGGTAGGGCAGAAGGGGACATGTCCCCTCCTATAAGTCCCAAATGCCAAATACCAGTTCATCTTAAATCTCTGACCCAGGGTTGGTCACATGGTTATACCTACATATAGGTCATATGATAAGGGAAGCTTGCAGTTTTGTTTTTCTTTTTCTTTTTAAGCTGGACATGTTACCAAATAAATATAAATTCTATTGGTAATAAATAAGAAGAGAAATTGGATAGGCAACTAGCAGTCTCAGCTAGTTAGAATTCTGCCACTTGGTATACATCTCTCTTAGGCAGAGTTTGGCCAGGCCTTCTCAAAGTTCCTGAAGTCCCTGGAGCTGGCTCATTCTTCATGGTGCCCCCCAGAACCAGCACCATTCCCCAGTTCACCCTGGCGTGGTGGAGTTGGTTCACATTGTAGGAGCCAGAGAAAACTAGATCGGAATCACTTTCTACTGGAGATGGTAGTGTACGCACATGGCAGGTACTTAAAGCTTCATGGATCTCTCCTTCAACCCATCTGAGATATGGGCCTTCCTTGATATATGAACACTTAACCTAAGGAACTTCATACTTTTAGCTCAAGCCCTGAGAGGGAATGTTAGATGCCACATCAGTCATTCTGTTCTTTTCTCTCTGCACCCTTGGAGAATAACTAGGTAGCAGAATGAAGTTTTTCTTGAGCATACATATCCCTTTCTTGCTGCAAGGCACATACAGGGGTGTAAGTTAGTTAAGATAGCACGTAAACACTTTCTTAAATCCCTAGTGCTACTGGAACTCTGAAAGGAGGGGGAAAATCCCATGGAAACTGTGAAATAAGTCAACCAAAAGCAACACCTATGATATTACTTTGCACCCAGTAGGTGTTTAAACAGTGTTCGTGGAATCTCATTGCAACTGAAATTTGCGAATACTGAATTTTTGGCTATATTTTAGGTTAAATAGGTTTCAGTGTGCCTATTTCAATGGAAAATACATTCAAAATTTTAAACAATAGACATATTAAAAACTTCCTTTGAGCCAGAACCGGTTTGGCTCAGTGGATAGAGCGTTGGCCTATGGACTCAAGGGTCCCAGGTTCGATTCCGGTCAAGGGCATGTGCCTTGGTTGCGGGCACATCCCCAGTGGGGGGCGTGCGAGAGGCAGCTGATCGGTGTTTCTCTCTCATCAATGTTTCTAACTCTCTATCCCTCTCGCTTCCTCTCTGTAGAAAATCAATAAAACATATTTTTTAAAAAAATAAAAACTACCTTTGAAAAAATAGCCTTCAGGAATCTCATCACTTATGTTCCAAGCTCACATCTCTCATTCTTATTTTTTATTAGCCTTCTTCCTCCCAACATTTTCTTATGAAAATTTTCAAACATACAGAAAAGTTGAAAAAACTATATAACAAATGCTTATGTATCCACCACCTACATTCTACAGTTAACATTTTATCATATTTGCTTTGTCACTCTCTCATCCAGCCATTTTATTTTTTAATGTGTGAAGTTGCAGACATCAGAGCACTTCACCCTTAAACGTGAATATCATTAACCTTGAGTTCAGTTTTTAAAATAAAATTGCATTGAGTGAAATGTGCAGATCTTGAGTGCACTATTGGATGAGTTTGGACAAATACATGCTCTATCGGGGTACAGAACACTACCCCACCCAGAAGTTATCCTCATGCCCTTCCCGAGTCAGTTCATCCCCCACCTCACAAAGGTATTCCACTCTTCTGAGTCTTTCACCATAGATTAGGTTAACCTAGTCTAGAACCTCATGAGTGGACTCATATGGTGTTTATTCTTTTGGGGAAAAAGCTTTCTGTTTTTGAGATTCACCTGTGTTGTATGCATCAGAAGTTTGTTCTTTTTCCTTGCCGAGTAGTAGTCCATTGAGTGGATATATGTTTTCTATTGATGGACTATTTTTAAGTTTTTGGCCATTATGAACATCTGCAATGTACATTGTTGTACAAGTTGTAGTCATATGTTTACATTATCTCTAAAGTACATACCTAGGAGTGGAATTGCTAGGTCATTGCATAATTGTTCATATCTTTTTTTGATAACTAGAATCTTATCATTGAATTCAGAGAGGATCTTATAAATCATCCAGGCCACTTCTCTTTTTTTAGAAACAAGGATATTGAGGCCCAGAGAGTGGGTGGAGAAGAGACCGACCAATCAGAGTCATATAAAAGATTTTTCTCAAAGTTTAACTCTAATGTTCTTTATGTCATACTTCCCTTTTTCCCTTGAGAAGGGGACAAGGAAACTGGGCTTCTTTCTGAAAAACTGTTTAAGTTTTTGCTTAGAGAGAATTAATTCACTGTTACATATACCCAAATGCAGTATATTGTGTATGTGCATATGCTTCTGTTACCATCTAGATCTAACTGCTTCTTCATTACACATTCCTGTACATGTAAAGACCAGACTCTTCAGTTGAATGAAGCTAGGTTCTTTCTGTATTTCCATCCCACCTCTTTCATTCCCTCACACACCCTTTAGCCTTCCTATGCTGTGCTCCTTCGTATCTCCAAACCTTTAAACCTCTTGTTTTTTGTCTGGAATGTCAATCCCACTTTGACTCTCTGATAAATTCCTTCTCATTATTCAGAACTTGACTCTTCCAGACCCTCTCTCGGGGATCATACAGACCTCCCACAGCTAACGCTTACCACAATGTTTTTAGGTTGCCAATTTAGTAGTGATTGAACTCCTGGCACAGGACTAGATATTAAAGATGTAGATATGAATAAGATGTGGACCCTGCCTTTGAGGAGCTTACCATCTGCTGGCAAGAGCCATGTAGCAGAGTGGTTTCAGTACTGAAACCTACTATGTGCTTATGTGTGCAGCAACATGGGAGAGCTTACCGCCCCACAGTCCTCTGGCGTTCGTTATTTTGAAAACCTCATCAAATGAAACTATTTCGTGATTTGGTTTTATTTGCAGTACTAATGAGGTTGAATGCTTTTTTTATATACTTTTGGGGTGTTTTTTAACACTTAAGGAAAATCAAGTTTTACTATAGTAGAACTAATAGTTGATTTTTAGCTGTGATACCTGGGAGGCAAATTTATTTTCTCAGCTGAATCTCTAGTTTCTTATCTGTAAAATAAGGAGAATAACAGAACATGTTCATAGGATTGTTGTGAGAATTAAGTTATGCAACATGTGTAAAGCATACATAGGCATATAGTAGGTTTACAGTAACTATTGCCTCTTTAAGTCCCCAGCGTCTAACCCAGGACCTGCTGCATGCTCAGGATTCAGTAAATGTTGGTAAGAATAGGAATATATGTATTTTGTGTATGTGTTAAAGGGGCTATTTATAGATACACAGATCCATCTGTCTTGAGAAGAGCATTTGATTTGACTTGCATCAATATTCAACTGGAGTGGCTGAGCACACACGCATGACTCTTTTTGGGTTACCACATTTCCTGCCAGGCAGATGTCCATTATAATGAAATGTAAAAAGGGAAAAATAATAATAAAGGCAGAGGAGTGTGATGTTAAGGCTTGATTTGACAGGGCCTCCTGCTCCTTCAGTTGCCAGTGCCAGGCATGGAACAGATTATTCTGTATTCTAACACACCACTGCCGAAGTAAAGATCGATCTAATTAGGGTATTTTAAACATCCTTGTTCACATCTAGTGTCTTACCAGAAAGCAGGATGTCTGTCTATCTAGGATGCTCGGGGCAGGGGTGGGGGAGGGGAAGGGAGGGTAGGCAGCAATAAAAAAGAGATCGTTTTAATTTTAGAAATGAGAGAAGAACACTGCTGTGTGATTTCCTTAAAACAAAAGAGCTGATGGCCTTAGATGTTCCGTGGAAACAAAAGTAGCTCTACAGCGTGACCTTGAATTCAAATAGCCCTGCAAAACCTTGCCAAGACATGGGCCGGATGGTTGAAGTGCAGGGACCATTTCTTTACTAAGAATAGAACTCAGGCTGACATGTGTGTGTGTGTGTGTGTGTGTGTGTGTGTCACACACACACACACACTGAGTGGCCAGATTATTATGACCACCTGACGTTTGTAGGCAAATTAGCTATAAT
>NW_006291383.1:4165755-4167494 GCF_000327345.1 Myotis davidii | reverse complement strand
CATGAGTACAACCCTTCAAGCTGGTGGGGGCAGTGTTATGGTTTGGGGCATGTTTTCCTGGCATGATTTGGGCCCTTTAATTCATGTGGAAGAACGTCTGAATAGCACAACATACTTAAGTATCATTGCTGATCAAGTTCATCCTATCATGTTGATGGCATATCTAAATGGAGATGGCTTCTTCCAACAAGACAATGCCCCCTGCCATGGTGCTCGTGTTGTGCAGGAGTGGTTTCAAGAACATGAGGGAGACTTTACCTTGCTTAGGTGGCCCCCACAGTCACCACATCTCAGTCCAATTGAGCATTTGTGGGAAGTTAAAAGAGCCATCAGGCAGCTGGTTCCACAACCATCAGATCTCACAGAACTGGACAGTGCTATTCATCAGGCATGGCAGATTCCTCGCAGCACCTTTCAACATCTCGTGGAGTCAGTGCCAAGAAGAATCGCCGCAGTATTGAAGGCAAAAGGTGGCCCAACGAAGTACTGATGGGGTGCTCATAATAATCTGGCCACTCATAATAATCTGGCTCATGTTCAAAGGCTGTTAAATCGCATTGTTTACCCATATCTTCAGAAAAAAATCACTTCTACTGTCGTGGTAAACAACCTGCTTCCCTATTTATAATGGTCTGACCCTCTAGCATCTTCAGTGTGAAATTGTAGCTAATTTGCCTACAAACATCAGGTGGTCATAATAATCTGGACACTCAGTGTGTGTGTGTGTATTTTTTAACCATTTGGGCTGCTGGAGGTCTCTGAAGTTGGGTGGGCAGAGCAGCCCTGAATTCATTTCCCAACCAGGCAGCCTGGGCCAGTGTCTAAATGTCAGGCCATCAGGATGTTGGTTAGGGTCCACTTCCCATAGTCCAGCATTTATATTATATCTGCACCCTTCCTCCACCTTTCCAGTCTCATTACCTTTATTCTCCCTCCCTTCCCCTCACACTTACCTCTTTCATTTCTTGGTTCATTCCTTGTATATTCCAGGTTAATGCCTTTGCTTCAAGTTTGTCCATTTACTTGGTATATCCTTATTTCCATGGCCCTTTCTCTCTTCAAGGCTCTCCCCTTGCCTTTTCTCTTCTTCAAGGCTCATTTCAAGTACCACCTTGCCTACCAGTCTTCTCAGACCCTCTGTCTGGGAGAGTTTTTCTCCATCAGTAGTGTCTACCATTTCCCTTTTACTGTCCCCTTCTGTAATTTTAGATGGAATAGACCTCAAGCACCTGGGGGGCAGCATCAGTGTCTGATTGTCTCTGTCCCCAAACACTGTTATCATATACATTGTAGGATTCTGTTTTATGAATAAACTAGAGGCCCAGTGCACAAAAATTTGTGCACTCGTGGGAAAGAGGGGGTCTCTCAGCCCGGCCTGTGCCCTCTCGCAGTCTGGGACCACTCGGGAGATAATGACTTGCTGGCTTAGGCCTGCTCCCGGGTGGCAGAGGGCAGGCCCAATCCCTAGGTGCAGTCCCTGGTCGGGCTCAGAGCAGGGCCGATTGGGGAGTTGGGGCACTGCCCCCTGTCATACACAGAGCAGGGCAGATCGGGAGGTTGCGATGCCACCCCTAATCACGCTCAGGATAGGGCCAATTGGGGGGTTGGGGCGCCACCCCCTGTCACAATCAAGGCAGGTTCGATAGGGAGGTTGAAGCACAGGGGTGTCGCGCACAGAGCAGGGCAGATTAGGGGGTTGGGGCACTTCCCCCTATCATGCACAGAGCAGGGCCCATCAG
>NW_006291383.1:4150569-4165167 GCF_000327345.1 Myotis davidii | reverse complement strand
TATATATGGAAAAACTTATGTTTTTGTTTCTCTCTCTCTCTCTCTCTCTCTCTCTCTCTCTCTCTCTTTCTTCCTCCTTTCCTCTCTCTCTCTCTAAAATTACTAAATACATTTTAAAAATTACAAAAAACATGAAGAAAACAAATTACCCTCAGTCCATAGCTCGTCAATTGTGAAGCCAGTACGCAAACCCAGGCTGTCCTGCCCTCATGCTATTCTTCCCTTCCTTTCCCAGCAAAAGCCTCTGAGGTAGGCAGGTGCTTACTATTTTGAAAGAACATAGAAGTGACAGGAGAAACTGACAATGGACAGGACAGGATGGGGGAGCAGTGGGATAGGAAGCTCACAAATTAGCCGAGGTCAGATTGTTCACAACACTGTTGTTGGTTTAGAAGGCTTTAATGAGGTTTGACTGTGTGCATGTTTGATACAGTTCTCACTGGCTTCATATTTTGCAGTGTCAACACAGCCTATAGGATAATAAAAGGCTAATATGCAAATTGTACCTTTGACCAGAGAGCAGGGCCGGCCAGCCAACCGCCAGTGGCCTCTACCCCCGGCTGGCCCCACCCATTGCCCTCCCCTTCCGATCAGGGGTGGGGCCGGCTGGCCAACCTCCCCTTGACTCCTTCCCCCACCCCAGATTGGCTCCCCATCCCCCCACCCATGCACAAATTCGTGCACCAGGCCTCTAATTGGTGTATAAAAAAGCCATAGATTTCTGGGTGTTGATTTTGTATCCTGCTACATTGCCAAATTCATTTAGTAAGTCTAGTAGTTTCTTGAGAGAGTCTTTAGGGTTTTCTATATACAATATCATGTCACCTGCAAATAATGACTGTTTTACTTCTTTTTCAATTTGGATGCCTTTTATTTCTTCTTGTCTGAGTGCTATGGCTAGCACTTCCAGTACTATGTTGAACAGGAGTGGTGAAAGTGGGCATCCTTGTCTTGTTCCTGTTTTTAGGGGAAATGGTTTTAGTTTTTGCTCATTGAGTATGATGTTGGCTGTAGGTTTGTCATATAAGGCTTTTATTATGTTTAGATATGATTCCTCTATTCCCACTTTGCTAAGGGTTTTCATCAAGAAAGGGTGTTGGATTTTGTTAAATGCTTTTTCTGCATCATTGATATTTGTCATATAAGGCATTTATTATGTTGAGGTAGAATCCCTGAATTCCCACTTTGCTGAGAGTTTTATCAGGAAAGGGTATTGGATTTCATCAAATGCTTTTTCTGCATCAATTGATATGATTATGTGATTTTTGTCTCTCAGTTTGTTTATGTCAGGGGTCCTCAAACTACGGCCCACGGGCCACATGCAAATACAAATATTGTATTTGTTCCCGTTTTGTTTTTTACTTCAAAATAAGATATATGCAGTGTGCATAGGAATTTGTTCCTAGTTTTTTTAAAGCTATAGTCCGGCCCTCCAACAGTCTGAGGGACAGTGAACTGGCCCCCTGTTTAAAAAGTTTGAGGACCTCTGGTTTATGTGATATATCCATTTACTGATTTGCAGATGTTATACCAGCCTTGCATCCCTGGTATAAATCCCACTTGGTCATGGTGTATGATCTTTCTAATGTAATGCTGAATCTGATTTGATAGAATTTTGTTGAGGATTTTAGCATCTATATTCATCAGGTATATTGGCCTGTAATTCTCTTTCTTTGTGGTATCTTTATCTGGTTTTGGGATTAAGGTAATGCCGGCTTCATAGAAAGAGCTTGGAAGTGTTCCTTCCTCTTGAATTTTTTGGGAATAGTCTGAGGAGGATAGGTTTTAATTCTTCTTTGAATGTTTGGTAAAACTCCCCTGTGTAGCCATCCAGACCAGGGATTTTGTTTTCTGGAAGTTTTTTGATTACTACTTCAACTTCATCGGTAGTGATTGGTCTATTCAGTTGTTCTTTTAAAATTATTATTCCTGATTGAGTTTTGGAAGCTTGTATTTTTATAAGACTATGTCCATTTCATCTAGGTTGTCTGGTTTGTTGAAGTAGAGTTGTTCATAGTATTTTTTTACAATCCTTTGTATGTCTGTGGGTTCAGTTGTAACTTCACCTCTTTCATTTCTGATTTTGTTTATTTGGGTCCTCTCTCTTTGTTTCATGGTGAGCCTGGCTATAGGTTCATCAATCTTGTTTATCCTTTCAAAGAACCAACTCTTGGTTTTATTGATCTTTTGTATCATTTTTTTGGTCTCTGTTGTTTATTTCCACTCTGATCTTTGTTATTTCCTTCCTTCTGCTTCCTCTGGCCTTTTCCTGATGCTCTCTTTCTAATTCTTTAAGTTGTAGGGTTAAATAATTTATTACCATTTTTTCTTGTGGGTTTTTTTGGTTTTTGTTTTGTTTTTGGTTAGGCCTGTAGAGCTATGAACTTCCCTCTCAGGACTGCTTTCACTGTGTCCCATAGATTTTGGATTGTTGTGTTTTCGTTGTCATTTGTTTCCAGGATGCTTTTTAATTCTTCTTTGATTTCTCTGGTAATCCAATCATTGTTTAATAGCATGCTATTTAGCCTCAAGTGTTTAATATTTTTTCATTGTTTTTATTGTACTTGATTTCTAATATTATGCCATTGTGATCTGAGAAGATGCTTGATATGATTTCTACCTTATTGAATTTGAGGAGTCTTTGCCTGTGTCCCAATATGTGGTCTATCTTTGAAAATGTCCCATGTGCACTTGAAAAGAATGTATATTCTTTAGCTCTGGGGTGAAATGTTCTGAAGATGTCAATTAATTCCATCTGATCTAGTGAGTCATTTAGGATTGCTGTTTCGTTTTGCTGATTTTTTGTTTAGAGGATTTATCCAGTGGTGTCAATGGGGTATTAAAGTCCCCTACTATGATTGTGTTGCTGTCAATCTCTCCCTTGATGTCTTCCAGAAGTTTTTTTATGTATTTGGGTGCTTCTGTATTGGGTGCATATATGTTTACCAGAGTTATATCCTCTTGTTGAATTGCTCCCTGTAGTATTAGGAAGTGCCCTTCCTTATTGTTTGTTATGGCCTTCATTTTGAGGTCTATTTTGTCAGTATTGCTATCTCAGCTTTTTTTTTTCTATTTCCATTTGCCTGAAAAATTTTTTCCCATCCCTCCACCATCAGTCTGTGTGAATCCTTCGTTCTGAGGTGGGTCTCTTGTAGACAACAGATATATGGGTTGGACCATACTTTTTTAAAGAATGGAATGGGAAATTCTAATCCATTCTATTCTTGACAAAAAAAGATACACACAGAAACTGATGGGAGTGACTGCCAGTCCAGTTGTGCTCCTCTGGAAAGACCTCCGATCTGGGTATACAGGTCATGGGTTCTTAACCAAGGAGCCTCCTTCATGGAAATGTTATATATATATATATATATGAAGAGATAGCATGCATAAGGGTCCATCGGATTCTCAAAAATGTCTGTCAGTAGATCTAGATTCCAGTGGCCCAAAAAATTACTTTTGACACAAAGAAAATAACATCCCTTATCAGAGCTATTGTTTCTATACTCAGAACTCCAGAGAAGTTGAATTCTAAGATTTCCAGTTCTCCCTGCTCTGAAATTACAGAACTCTTAACTGACCCTAGAGAATCAACCTTTTAGTGTATAACCAGGGGTCTAACCCATTGCTAATTACCCTTAAGAGGCCCTGAAGAGATTTGAGTTGGGGGAAGACTGGACCAGAGCCTCCCCCCACCCCTCCAAACCTCCTTAGGCAGTTTCACTAATTAGTGTCTGAGGCAGCCAGGTGTTTGACTACTGAGCAGGACACCCAGCAGGCAGGGGTTCACACTGGCACAATTTCAGGACTTCCTCTCTGACACTCTACCAAGGCCTCTACCTCCCTACGTAGTGACTTAAATGTAGATTTTCTTAGCCTTCCCTCTCTGAAGGGGATGTGGAGTGGTGGTGGTGTGTGTTCGTGTTCTGCTCTTCCTGCGCCCTGCTGGAGAGGTTGTTCTCCGCAGTGGAGCCACTACGTTTACCTGGTCTGTGTTGACTACTCCATAGCTATCCTTCACCTCCATTTTATCCCGTCGAAATGACAGAGTAGCTGAGCAGTGTTGGCCAGCAGATAAACCTGTTATCTCTCCTGCTCTCTCTGCCAGCAGCTCTCCCATCTTTTTGGTGCTTGAAAAATTGACACCACCTTGGGCTGAAATCTGTTCCTAGGGAAGCTACATTTATTAGTGACTAATGAAACTGTGTGTGTGTGTGTGTGTGTGTGTGTGTGTGTGTGTGTGTAAAACTTGGGGTGGCTGAAGTGTTTTCCTATCTGGCAGGCACTGGTGATGGATGGCCAGCCCTAACACCTAGAGAGACAGATGGAGGGAACATAGGCAGCTTCAGGTCTCCTGAAATTGACAAGCTGTACTTTACTTAAAATCCCAAACAAATAGGTAAATGACCTTTGCTCTTAGAATACCACTGCAATTGATTAAGGTATCTCTGCTCCAGGCTGGGATAAGCTATGGAAATACATGCTGATATGATCTAGTGCCCCCCTAAAACAGATTCTTCTGTATTTTACATTTTCCTTTTGAGAATTACAGCTCTAATCCCCACTTTGTGCCCCATCCCCTGACTTGTTGAGGTATATAAAGAACATTCTCTTTCCAGCTCTTTCTCATCCTTCTTAATCAGCAAGATTAAAAGAGAAAATGATTGAGAAGTTCAGTATTTGTGGAACTGCCTAAAACGCAAAGTCTCTTCTTTATTTGGACTCTGGTAGAAATTGCTTCTGGAAAAAGTAATTCCATAAAAGAGAGGGGTGGGGGGTTATATATTGACATCCTATTCCATGTGGCCTTTCGCTTCATTTTCCTCTCATTAAACTGTTTAATATTTTTTAAATTTACGTAGTGCCTATCTTTTGGACACAGTGAGCCCCGCATGACGCAGGTTTTCAGACTCACATGGCTTAGTTTCTGGTCTCTTTTACCTTCCTTTAAAAGCTTTGATGATTACCTTTTTTATGTATGAAGCATGTAATATAGTATGAAAAGCTTACAGTTCACAGTCATACAACTTGGGTTCAAGTCTAAGCTCATACTACTTACTCAAGGACATGACCTTACATAACTTAAAAACTTCTCAGAGCTTTGGATTCTACATTTATAAAATAGAGATGAGAATAGTACAGGGGTGGGCAAACTTCTTGACTCAAGGGCCACAATGGGTTCTTAAACTGGACCAGAGGGCCAGAACAAAAGCATGGATGGAGTGTTTGTGTGAACTAATATAAATTCAAAGTAAACATCATTACATAAAAGGGTACGGTCTTTTTTTTTTTTTTTAGTTTTACTCATTTCAAACTGGCCGGCTCCGGCCCGCGGGCCGTAGTTTGCCCACGGCTGGAATAAGTACCTTTCTCATAGCTTAGTATGAGGATTGGGAAACAATGGGAAAATTGTATACAGATTCAAATAAGCCTACTGTCATAAATACACAATAAAAATGGTGACAGTTATTACTGTGCCCTACTTACTTTCAAATAAGAATTTGAAGCAGCTTACAGCAAAACAATATGGTGGTACTAAATCTTAGCTTTGAATAAGAATTTGTCAAAAGACAAATGTCTAACTGGAGAAAATATTTGCAATATATATGACAAAATGGTAATATTCTTAATTTATAAGGGCCTCATAGAAATATAAATTGGCAAAGAATAAGGCCAAGCAATTCACACAGAAAGCAATACAAATGGTCAGTAAACATCAGAAAATGTGCTTAACCTTATTCATGATAAGAACAAAAACATGCTAATCAAAAGAAGATCCTGTTTTTCACCCATCAGGTTGCCATAATTTCTAAGTTCAATCTGAGTGAGGATATGGGAAAACAAATATCTACACTAATAAAAGACAAAGATGCTAATTGACCATACCTTTGCTACACCCATCAGCCAATCAGAAGAGTATGCAAATTAACCCAACAAAGATGGCCGTTAAATTTGCATACTGCAGGTGAGGCGGGACAGCACAATCCGCCGCCCACCCCGCCGCCATCTGGGCCTGCCATCTGCAACCTGGGTCCCTCAGCCCAGCCTGCACCCTCTCCAACCAGGGACCCCTTGGGGGATGTCTGACTGCCGGTTTAGGCCCAATCCCACAGAGATGACCAGCAGTCGGACATCCCTCTCACAATCTGAGACTGCTGTCTCCCAACCGCTCATCTGCCTGCCTGTCTGATTGCCTCTAACCCAGGGGTGGGCAAACTTTTTGACTCGAGGGCCACAATGGGTTCTTAAACTGGACCAGAGGGCCGGAACAAAAGCATGGATGGAGTGTTTGTGTGAACTAATATAAATTCAAAGTAAACATCATTACATAAAAGGGTACGGTCTTTTTTTTCAATAGTTTTATTCATTTCAAATGGGCCAGATCCGGCCCGCGGGCCGTAGTTTGCCCACGGCTGCCCTAACCCCCTCTGTCTGCCAGCCTGATCACCCCCTAACCACTCCCCTGCCAGCCTGATTGACACCTAACTGCTCCCCTGCCAGCCCGATCGCCCCCACTGCCATCCCCTACTGGCCCAATCGCCCCCACTGCCCTCCCCTGCCAGACCAGTCACCCCCAACTACTCTCCCTTGCTGGCCTGATAACCCCCAACTGCCCTCCCCTGCAGTCCCGGTTGCCCCCAACTGTCCTCCCCTGCAGGCCCAGTTGCCCCCAACTGCCCTCCCCTGCAGACCTGGTCGCCCCCAGCTGCCCTCCCCTGCTAGCCATCTTGTGTCTGCCATCTTATGACCACATGGGGGCATCCATCTTGTGTGAGAGTGTGATGGTCAATTTGCATATTACTGCTTTATTATATAGGATAGTTCCATACTTCCATTCTATGTGTGGAGTGGAAGCATCGTTGGTACAGCCTTTTGGGAAGACAGAGAGAGTGAAAGTATTTGTGTCTTTTAACATTCTATATATCAGTACCTTTTTACTCACCAATTCCACTGCTAGGGATTTACCCTAAGAATATACATGCAAAAGTTGCCAAAATTGTGTACTTGAATATTTATTGCAGCATTGTTTATAATAGCAAAAACAATACAACCAAAAACTGGAAACCACCTAAAATGCCCAAGATTGAGGCACAAGTTAAATTACGACAAGATTCGGTGGAATTATAGCTTTAAAAAAAAAATGTGTCCTGATATGGAAAGGTATAGTACAGAATATATGGAAAATATATATATATTATAGTTTCTTCTCTGAAAATGTACACAGTATACTTTCATAGGTTATTTTTCTTGGGAGAGAGGAATAGGGTAGTGAGAGGAGTATGGGAAAAGAAAAAATTTAGTAGATGCTCAATAAGTATTTGTTGAGTCTATTTTATACCTTTTTGTATAGTTTGGTTTTACCATTGCTTTTATTTTAAAATGTATTGGTAGAGAATAGAGGGCATCAATAAGAAATTGCTTCCTGTGGTTGAGTTTTCTAATAGCCAAGGCAAAAAGGAAACCCTGATAAGAAGCACAAAAATTCATCAGGAAGAAAACATTTTTCTGATCCTGATTCTGACCTCTAAAAGAAATACTAGTGTAGTTGCCAGGATTGGTCTAAACTCAGAATCTTGTCTCTCTACAGCGTAAAATTTGTCGGTGGATTCTTGAAACTTTTCTTCATGGTTTGGCCTTTGCCCATCTTACTGCCCTTCCCTCCCCTTCTCCCTCAACCCCTTGAATGTGGCACTCCATCCACACTGGCCTTTGCATATATTGTTTCTTCTGCCTGGAATGCTCTCTCCTATTTGCCTAGCTGTTGGCCATAGCTGGGTTTTGCTTGTTTGGCACCTCCAATGGGAATCCATCTAGGTCAGGTATCCCTATTCTGTGATCCTCAAGTCTCCTATGCCTACCTCACGGAAGGAGCTTGTCATACTGCACTGTAAACCAGGTATTATTTTGTTTGCCCTCTAAGTAAAGAATACCTTAAGGTTAGGGATATTGTGCTGTCTGTCCTGGGGCCCTGAGCACTGAGTGCTTGCCTGGCACAGAAAAAAGTGGTCAGTAAATGATTGAGTGATCTGAAGTTTTAGTTCTACCTCTTTCGCCAATTAGCTGTGCAGACAAGTCACTTCTCTGAGGGCCTCACTGGTTTT
Organism: Myotis davidii; assembly: GCF_000327345.1. NCBI lineage: Eukaryota > Metazoa > Chordata > Mammalia > Chiroptera > Vespertilionidae > Myotis > Myotis davidii. The sequence goes on along the minus strand of NW_006291383.1, from coordinate 4,157,065 downwards.
ACCTATACAATGAGAGACTTGGCCCAGATAATCTATGAGAACTTCTTTCCTCAATGTTTGTCAGCTTGTCCTGTATATTCATGGAAATTGTTACCAGTTGTCATGATAATTTCATTTTCAGAACTGAGCTTGTTAGAATTCACTGCATTTATTATGGCCTGTCCTGCATCTGTTCACCAGCTCAAGAGATCACAGCCATATTCTAACTTGGCTTGGCCCCAAATTGCAGAACTGTTGTATCCCCCACTCCTTCTTCCTCTAGTCTTCTCTCCTTGGCATACAGAGGTCAGAGGACTTTCCCTGACATGTACCTCAAAGGCCTCCCTTTCTTATCTTTCTTTCTCACCCTGTGCTTAGCTATCTTGGTTCACTGATCTTACCCTGGGTTCATGATGTTGTTTACCTTCCTGTGAAAACAGTGCCTGTTCTGTCCACTCCGCCTTCTACCCTCACCCCACCCTTCTTCCTGTTCCCTGCTCCCTTCCTTTTGTTCAAGATGAAGATTATACCACCTCAATCCCAGCTTTACGTAAAAGTTGAAAGATATTGGGTCTTATGAAGATATATTTTAAGAAAAACTTTATACTTAAAAAAATTGAATCTACTGATTAGAGCTATCCAATAAAAGCCTAATATGCAGGGGGGAGGTTGGGGGATAATGGGGGGGATGAGGACACATTTGTAATACCTTAACTAATAATAATAATAATAATAATAATAATAAAATAAACTTTAATTACCTTTAAAAAAAGCCTAATATGCAAATTGCCCCCTCAGGCAGTCGTTCCACCTCTGGCTATGACATGCACTGACCACCAAGGGGTAGCGTGGAACATGGTGGGCGTTGGTGAAGTGCTGCGACTTCTCACCGGCTACCTGGGGGCAGGGGTGACAGGATGGAGGTGCAGTGAGAATGCGGGGTGTCTGCCGAGCTTGCACTCACCCCCCCTGCTACCCCACACTCAGGTACCTTCTAGGAGCCCGCCCCCCACCCACATAGCATCTTCCAGGTGAGCCGGGCCGCAGCCACTGGGACTACAGGAGAGAGAGTGCTGCCCGCCCATCTTCTGTGCGGCACTGCTGGGAGGCCCAGAGGCCCATGCTGTGCCCCAGCCTGCGGCATCTGGCTGTACTCACCGCATCTCCGCTTATGGACTTGGGCGCCATGATTCAGGCAGAGGGGGGGCCCAAGTGCTGCCCAGGGCCCAGAGGTCAGCTGGGACCTGCCCTTCCATACCAGATGCTTGTGCTTTGATTGCTGGCCAGGCCTAAGCACCACACCCATGCACGAATTTCTTGCACCAGGCCTCTAGTTTTATTGAAAATGGTAGCTCCATTAATCTCAAATGCAAAAAAATATACAAAAGGGTGAAAGTTATTTGAAGGCATATCCAGAATTCAAGAATGGTTGGTTGGTTTGTTCTGTTCCCTGCCCCACCACCACCACCAAAAACTTGTATCGAGAGCCTGCTTTCTTCCCATTCACGCAGCAAGTATTTTTCAAAGTACCTACTACGTGTCAGGCATTGTTTTAGGACCTCGGATATAGCAATGACTGGAGCAGACTAAAATCCCTGCCTTTGTGGAGCTTATATTCTAATTGAAGGGAGGCAGTGAACAAAATAAATAAGTAAACATAGTATTTTAGATAATGCCTGCTAAAGAAAAAGAGAGGGAATAAGACTTGGGAATAATGTTGGGCATTGCATTTTTAAATAGGATAGTCAAAGGAAAGCCTCATTGAGGAGATGACAGTTGAGTAAAAGTAGACTTGAAGATTAGGCCATGCCGATAATCTGGTGAGGAGCATTTCAGGCAGAGGAAATGGCAAGTGCAGAGGCTCAGGGAACATGCCTGGCGTTAGAAACAGCATTTAGGCTGAGCAAGTAGAGGAGCCAGTGGAGGGTATTTAAGCAGAAGAATGATGGGATTCAACTTTAGGTTAAAAAAGGATCATTCTGACTCCTCTATGGAGATTAGGCCAAAGCAGGCAAGAGTGGAAACAGAGAGAGACCCACAAATAGGCTGTTGAATGTTCCAAGCAAGAGATGATGGTGGTGTGGACCAGAGTAGTGACTGTGGGGCCTTAGTAAGAAGAGATGGGATTCTGGATATAATTTGAAAATAAAGCTGACAGAGTTTCCTGTGGTTCATGTGACAAAAGAGAATTAAGAATATCTTTACTGTTTCTGGCTTGAGAAACTGGAGAACCTGGCTGCCATTAACTAGAAGGAAAAAACTATGGGAAACAGGTTTAAGGAGGAAGATTGAAAGCTTGGTTTGGGACATGTTAAGTTTAAAGGATCTTGGACAACCACATAGTAAGAGCAGGCAGACAGTTGCATCCAGAGAATAGGACTGAATTATAGAAACAAATTTGGGAGTTGTCAGCATGTAAATGGTTTTTAAAGCCATGGGACTAAATGAGATCCCCATGGAAGTGAATGTGGGTAGAAAATAGTCTAAGGACTAAATAACTCCAGCATTAAGACAACAGGGAAATGAAGAGGTGGGGAATGCTTCTGATACAAGTGAGGAAATAAAAAAAAAATACAATAATTGTTATCTATGCTACAATAAGAATGCTTACTTGTGACTTTAGTTAATAGTCAAGTGATTTTTGAAAACTCAAGGTAACTTTGGCATTTGAAGATGCCCTTCAGTCACTTATCAAATAGAATATTTATTGTTCCACACCATGTGCGTTTTAGTTCAAAATAAACTTGGCCATTTTTCCATGAATAGACTTTTGCCACTTCCTTTTCAAGGTCATTATTCTTGATTTTAAAAAAATTCTTTTTAAAGGAAAGAATCTCTTTACAGCTGAAGCCTTAGTATACCCTTCAATTACCCTCTTCTTCCCAGGGGTAGAAGAATAGTACCTCATAATAATGCCCATGGGTTTTGTGAACTCAAAAAGCATCATTACCATTTTAAAGTACTTGCTGTCCAGCTGCTTTAAACCTAAAGTGGGGGTGTTAGCTGCACCAGAATGTAATTGGTTGCACTGGGGCCCTATCATATTTCTTATTTAATTCTGGGATGTTTACTTGGGAAAGTGATAAGGTAATTTGAGAATATGATGAACATGTCTTATTTATTCATTATATGCTCGTCTCATGGCCAGTATTCATATTCTTCCTACAGATTATTTCTGTAAAGGGGGGATTAGTTTGAAGTTCTGTTGTGGACAATAAAAATCAATTAATTCCAGGCAGAATAGAGATTCTTAGCTTTGATTCATTTGCTCAACTTGGCCTTGAAGGTATCATCCCTATGAATATATTTCTTGTGCAGTACGAGAAGACCAGTTCAGTTTCCAGTGACACAGTTTAGGCTCTTGTCTTATTAATCAATAGCAGCAGTCAGGGAAGGCCTCCTTATTCCCTTCAATAGAACCAGACCAAGCTTGAAGAGGTAATAATTACTGCCCTGATCACAGCATGTTTTCTTTCCTCCTTCCCAAACCAGAGCATGTCTGTTCGATCCTGGCTTCCCTCCTGCGGAACCTGAGAGGGCAACAGCGAACCCGGCTGCTGAATAAATTCACTGAAAATGACAGTGAGAAGGTGGGTGCTTGATGGACTATAAGAATGGGACCAGACCGCTTGTGTTAGAAGGGCTCTTACCTGATGCAGTCTGAAGGGTGCTGGGTTGATTGTTCCTGCCCTAAAATATCTTCTCCAGCGTCTGGGCCCCATTGCTTTGGATGAGAAAGGTTTGTCTGGTTATTCTGTCTTTCATCTCCAAGTGCATTGCCCTGGGAGTAGTAACATCATAGGGTAGTATCAATTAGCACTTTAAAGGGGGTTTTAGACCCCACGAGAGTAGATTACAATAAGATTGGGGGTGGGGAGGGTGATGAGAGACATCACAGCCGAGTGGCTGAAAGCATGCACTTTGGATTCAGATGTATGGATTTGAGCCTGGTTTTGCCACTTTTGAGGCATGTGCTACTCTGAGCCTCATTTTCCTTGGCTTTAAAATGAAGTCATTGATACCCATCTTGAAGAGTCAGTGAGATAAAGATCAAATGAAGTCTTACTAGGTGGTGGTAATGAAAATGAAGATGATGCTAAAAGAAATGGGAGAGCCTATTCTAGATGGGCTATGGAATATAGGACTGACCATGTAAATGAGCTTAGATAAATATTCTATAGTTATCTAGCATGCTAAACCATACGTGTTTTAAGAGAATAAGAACTATCATTTAGTGGGTGACTACTAGGATTGGGTAATACAGTATTATTCACATTTACAGATAAGGAAATTGACACTTATAGAGACATTATGTGACTTGCCCAAGATCATCCAGTTAAAAAGCAGAACTGAGATTTGAACCCAGGCTGCCTAAGTCCAGAAAGCCTGTGTATTTTATCATACTAGACATAAGTAGGTAATTCCAGATGAGTAAAAATTAAGGACCAAATCCTCCCCTTTTTTTCTTTTTCTTTTTTAATGTTGTTGGGGTTTTGTTTTTTGTTTTTCAATGAATTTCAGAGAGAGGAAGGGGAAGGGAGAGAAAGATAGAAACATCAATGATGAGAATCACTGATTAACTGCCTCCTATACACCCTCTACTAGGGATCGAACCTTCAACCCAGACATGTGCCCTGATGGGGAATTGAAACGTGATCTCCTGGTTCATGGGTCAATGCTCAACCTCTGAGCCACACCAGCCGGGCAAAGGCCCTTTTTAACTTACAATAACTTTCTTTCCTATGTCCAAGGTAAAGCTACATTTTCCCCTGACTTTGGAGAGATTTTAAGACTGTCTGTTTGAGCCGACCTCTAACCATTTTTTCTTCTCTCACTAGCAGTGTAGCATGGTGAAAAGGCCATCAGGTTAGGGCGCAGAACATCTTAGCAATCATGTCCCCTTGCTGACATTTAATGTCTGTGCTTCAGTTTCCTCACCTTTGAAATTAGGGTTGTAATCTATCTTCTCTGCCTACCTTGTCAGGTTTTTGTAAGGCCTAAGGAAATAATAGGCATGAAAATATACGTAAGATCTTAGATCCATAGTTGTTTCCAGAGAGGGTTTGGGTGCAGTCTTCCTGGACTCTCTGATGCCATGTTGAAGCAACTTCAGCTGTTAACCATTAACAGCTCCTGGGTAAACACCAGGGTTGCCAACATAGTAAAGAGATGGGTTAGAAGTCTAGGCTGGCTTCATGGTATTCCTTCAATCTTTCAGAAGTCTTAGGGGAAAAGGAAACTTTTTCAGACCTACTGAGTGTTCCTCAGGCCATGTTTGAAGCATGACTTTTGTTAAGTTTAAAACTGGTTTTTGAATTGTTGCTGAGCCAAAGTCAGGTTCTTTTTAAGTTGCTGAAGGAGTTTTTCTTGCACTCTCTTCTGACTCAAAAGCAACTAAAGAAATTTTACTCAGACCTTTTTAAAAAAAGATCAGCTCTGGGGCAGAATCTGAACATGAAAGGTTTCAGTTCTAAAAAAAGAAAAATTCTGTAAAGTTCTAAGTGAATATCAAGTATGTAACTTCAAGCTCCTTCTCTTTGCACAAAGGGGATTGAAATTTTATTTATTTATTTGTTTATAACAACTTGAATTCATGGGAGTCCTCGAAAGGCTGGGGATGCATCGCGTTCTTTGGGGAATGGGACTGTGTTGCTTTGTTCCGTGCAGCTCTTTAATCCATTCCTGGTGTGTCCATAAGCAAAGCTGATCTCCCATGTAGGAGTGGTAGAGTGGATCTCCCTTTATAAGGAGTGACAGAGATGAATCAAAGCTCCCCCTTCCTTTTGCCTTGACATTCTCTTTCTTTCTCACTCATGCCTATGGAATATCTCTTTCAGGTTGACAGACTGATGGAGCTGCATTTTAAATATCTGGATGCAATGCAGGTGGCCGACAAGAAGATTGAAGGGGAAAAGCATGTACGTATCCCTGCCTGTCTTTCGCCAGCTATTGGCTTGCACTCTGTTTGGATCCCCTGCGCACCTTATATTTACCCGCAGAAAAGGAAGGGCTAAGGTGCCGTCTGCCTTCATATGTCATCTAACAGCTTGCAAGAGCAGAGCTCCTCTGGCAGGAGTGAAAGTCCTTCAGGAGGAAGGCTGTGTGGGATTGAGCCAGGTCTGGCCCGAGTCTGGGGGATCGTTCTAATACCCAGGTACACTGCTGGGACTTGCACCACATTGGCAGCGTGTGCTAATGCACACACTTGCTGGTGTCTGTGGTCATAGGGAAGCATTGGAGGAAGGGTGATCACAGGGTGTAAGAGCTGAAAGGAGACTGCGAGGTTATTGGATCCAATTCCCCCATCCAGAGATGAGGAGCTGGAGACTAGAAAAGGGAAGCTCAGGTGTGTTTCAGCAAAACCCACACAGGTTCTACACAACTGATGCTAATTTTCTTATGCTGATGGTTGCTGAGGGAAATGAAACCTGCTAGTCCAGTGATGGCGAACCTTTTGAGCTGGGTGTGTCAGCATTTTGAAAAACCCTAACTTAACTCTGGTGCCATGTCACATATA
>NW_006291383.1:4144727-4150423 GCF_000327345.1 Myotis davidii | reverse complement strand
TTACTTGCTTCCATTTTGTTCTCTTCTACCTCTGGCCTCTGTAGCTTTCTCATCTGCCTCCTTAATGAAGGCAGGTTTTCATGTCTGTTTTAATGTTCGATTCATATTTTCTCTCCTACAAGACATTCCTTAGTCTTTGGTCACATTGCATAATGATCTTTTTCTTGCTTTTTTTCAAAGTCTGAAATAGACCTCATCTTCCTTGTGATCTTGAATTGCTATATCGTTCCATTCTCTTTTTACTTCTCGCCTTAAAGATCCACTTGGTGTTTGAACCTCCCTGGTGGAGGAGCCGTTTCAGTGCCCGCCTCCGTCTATGCTGGGTAGTCCAGCGATGCTGCGGGCCAGGGTGAGAGCCCAGGCTGGCAAAGACCTTGCCTTTTTCTCTTTGCCTCCCCTTTCACGAAAAACACCTTCATGTATGAATACCAGTAGACGGACAACCGTGTATCGTTCTTGTGATTTCCCCGTGCTCCCTAGGCCTAATGAGTCCTCAGATGTTTGTGGATTGATTGGATTGATTGGCTGGGACTTTATTGTTTTATGCAATGATGCTGCTACAGGAGAAAAGGCAGAGGCTCTAAATTCTGAGGCTGGACTTCGGGCTCTTGCATGTCCCACACACAGTCCTTTCATTCCACACACCCACCCCCTTCGTTCTTCAATTAAGCTCTCCTTTTCCATCGTGTATTCCCTTTGCAGTAACTTGTACATGATGGACACAGTGATCATTAAAGTGATGGAGTAATACATTCTCTCTGTCTGAATGATAATTAGAAACGAATTGAAATTTCCCTAGACTTTTGTAAGGAAATAGCTGGAACAACAGGTCTGGGGGACTCCTCCATGTTATCTGCTGACGGAGATTTTCAGGGGTGGCAGAGGAGCACCTGGGAGCCAGGAAACCTAGAGGTGTAATGCAGGCACCACCACCTCTAATCCACTGCCTAGCCATGCCTTGTCTCCGAGCCGCATGTAGCCCCGGTTTCATAGCCATAACACAGTATCAGCAAAGGCAATTTCCAAGATAGCCTCCAGCTTAATGCTTTCCCTCAGGTTCAGGTGAACATCCTTTGGTAACTGCCATTTTTTAAAATGGGTTGGATAAGGAGCACTATGAGCAGTTGATGGGTGACAGAGCAGCAGCCGAGTGGATGTGAATTTCTGCTCTGCCACTTCCGAGACCCGGGACAAATGTGTTGACCTCTCTGAGCTTTGGTTTTCTCATCTGTAAAATGGAAATAACATCTCCTGTTCGGTATTATCATGAATACTAAGTATGGCATACAAAGTACCTTGCTTAGTAACTGAAAGCTGCTGCTGTTGTTAGATTTTCCCAGCTTCCTTTAGAATTCTTGTGTAACTTTAAGTAAGCCAGGCAGTCCTTTCCTAAGAACATCCTCTTTGCCAGGTTCCCAGAGGAGTCGCTCAAGCAAACTAGAGTGTTGGTACCATCACATGCTTCGTTTGAAAGGAAACTGAAATAGGCTTTTGCTTTTTTTTTTTTTTTTTTGAGGGAGACCAGGTAAGCTGTTGGCCGTCAGGTTGCAGCTTGCCTGTAGCTGTTAGGAAACTTGGCCCGCTTCCCACAAGATTATCTATTATCAGCACTGAAGAGGGTGTGAAATTGATGTGCACTGACGGAGAGTAATCTCTGCAGCCACTCTCCCCAGCACTCACAGAGCTTGTGTGTGCCACAGGCACCAGGCCCCTGCCATTCCCTGACAAACATCTGTCTCCTGGATGCCAAGGCCGTTTTGCTGGGCATGGCAAACATTCCAAGGCCATTAGCACTCAGCAACCTCCGTGTTGCTCAGAGAGACGGGCAGGTGGGGGCGAGGGATGCATTTGTGAGCAGTGCTTTCTGCCAGCACTCGGGCTCCATCCTGGCAGATGAAGCCGCCTCATGGTGTAAAGTGACTTAGAACAAAACGACCTCTTTTCCACCTCTCCTTCCTGCACTCTTCTCTCTTAAGTCATACACAATGTATCGCCTCACCCCATCCCACCTCCATTAAACTTGGCTGTCTTATACCCATTGGGAACTCGGCACGTATTTATTGACTTAAATTGAATGCTTATTTCTCAGGCATTTGATGATCTTGACAGTCAGATCAGTAATAAATAAATATCTCACATACTTTGCCAAGTCAACAACAGCAACAACAAATCTTAGATAATGGGAATCGGCTATTCACATTTTTAGTGTCCCAGAGTCATCATGTTTTCTATAAACTTCAGACTTCCATGGGTATAGTGCAAGTGTTCATGGTTTGCTATTGACCAAGATTCACTGGAGAGAATCCAGTCATTTGGCAGATATTTCTTAAGCACCTGCTTTGTACAAGGCCCTGGGCTTGGCACTGGCGGGGGGAGAAGGGTGAAAGTGCTGATAGAAGAATGGACCCCAGGAGTGGTGCTGAGGGCTAGAGGTGTCCGGGGAGCAGGGAGAAGTTGCCTGCACGTAGAGTCACCCTTAGTTTGTGGAGGAGGCGAGATTCAAGCTGAACCTTAAAAGGTAGAGTCATTAGGGCATTTCCAATCGAGAGAAAACAGGAGCAAAGGAGGGGCACTGGGAAGGCAAGTTAAGTTTGGGGGCAAGTGCGAAGGTAAATCCAGGAGCAGAAGGTGTCAGAGGGGAGTCTGAATAGCCTTTAGAGCCAGGCTTAGTCTGGTTCTCCGGCTGTGGACAAATAGCCTAACGGCCCCGGCCTTATTTTCTTCCTTACTGGTGTTTTGATTTTAAGGCATATGTCCCAACCCGTGTGTTTTAAGGAATTACATATGTAGGGATTACTGGCATAGGTATAACACACGTGAAAGGGCCTGGCATGGAGGGGTGGCCAGAGAACCTTTCATTTTCTTTATAAGGACTATTTGCACCACCACCCCTCCACATACACACACATTTTCTCCCCTAGTACTGCGAGATTTTGCTTGATCTGAGCTCTCCCTACTTCTTACCTCTCCTGCCACTACTGCGTTCCTGCCTTACAGCTTTTGCATTTGCTCTCCCTTCTGCCCTGACTCTGCTCCTGCTGGTTCTTCCTCCAGCCATCAAGTCTCAACCTAACTGTCACCTCCAGAGGTTTTCTGTGATTTCCATATAGAAAGTTGCACCCCTATCCCCCAGGTCCTGGGCTTACAACTCCCAGCCAGGTTACAATGTGCTTTCTTTAATCAGAACAAAATAATCACGGTTAACAGAGCATGGTTAATATTTCTTATAATTAATAGCTAGTCCCCAGTATTCTGTTTCTGCCTCTAACAGACATACTGTTGGGGTTCCTGGTTAACAACATTTGACCTAAACTTTTAAAGATTTTTTAAAATTCATTTTTAGAGAGAAGGGAGATGGAGAATCATCGATGTGAGAGAGAAACATCACCTGCCTCCTACACATCCCCTAATGGTATCGAGCTGCAACCCCAAGCATGTGCCCTGGCTGGGAATTGAGCCAGCAACCTTTTGGCACGTGGAATTATGCCCAACCAACTGAGCCACACTGTCCAGGACTTTTTATTTTTTAAGAAAAAAATTTTTTTATTGATGACTTGAACTTTTAAAGGGCATGAGTGAGCAGCAGTTCTCTGTGATCTGTAAATATCTAGGATGCTTGTCTCAGCAGATTTCACCTGAATCCCCAAACAACAGGAAATACCAAGGACGATATCCTGACTCCTTGGTTCCTTCTGGCTTCTATTGGTTAAATGTTCAGAGATGCCTGGCTTCTGGTTGTCAGGAGTAAGACATAATTATATAGGCGAGCAGAGCCTTGGAGAGAGGGTTTTCCCTTTTTTAGTTCCTGGGAAAATTATTCTCAGCAGGTTTATTCAATAAAGTGTTCTTACCACATACTTTGCACCATAATGACTTACAAATTGCATGCTAATTTTGCCACAGTTAAATTATTCCAAGCTTCATCCTGGAAAGAGAAAGATGGATTCCATGTAATGAAATAGTATCCACAGGACTTAATGTCTGAAACAAACTTTGACTATTTTCTTAGCATTTGAAACTCAGACCTTTGTACAAAAAAACAGGGAACGCGTAGGAATGAAAGTGTGGGGTAGGTGATCCTGCAGACAATCGAAGTGTGAGGCTGCCATTGATTCTTCTGCTAACCACTCTGGAAGCTCTGGGGCAAGCTTACAAAAAGAGAATCCTGCTGAGAGTTCCTCTCAGCTGTTCTTTAAACCAGTGGTTCCCAGACTTCTCAGGCCATGAATTTGCCAGAACACAGCTTACAGCCAGAAGAGGCCAGGGACGGTGGGGGAGGGGTGACATGGTGCTTTTCCTCTCCTGCTTCCCTCTCCAGGCACCCACAGATTCTGCCACAGGTCCATTTGCCCTCTCTCTCCTGCCTCCCTGACCCTGCCTCTCCCCTTCTCAGTCAAGTCATCCTTTCTATGGTTAGGAGATTGGACTGGGTTCCAGTCACCCCTTTGCCACTTACCTTGTACTGTGATCTCAGCACTGTTTTGCTGTTTTCATCCTTTGGTCCTCTTCAGTGGGGTCCCTACTCTCTCCCCTACAGACTCATGGAAGCCCTGGTTCTTTCAAGGCTGGTTTATGTGTATGAGAAGTCTGGGTAGTTGTTTCTTCATTTGCATTTTGGTAAACTTAAAAATTAAAGACATACCTGTGGTGGAGGCATTATGATAACATGGAAGGGACATGAGCCCTGGGTTAAATCCCAGCTCTGCCACACATGAACTCTGTTCTTTTTGGAAATGTATCATCCTGGGTGTGCGCTAAGTTTTCATCATAACTTTATTTGAAAGGGTTATTTTGAAGATTAATGCAGGTGTTTGTAAAAACCCGGCGCGTGGTCATGTGTTGAGGCCAGCCTAACGTAGTCAGTCTTTCCTTTGGCAACAAAGCTCTGGCCTGAGATCCTCAGATTCTTATGAGAGCTTCTGTCAGTTAGCTCGGTGTTCTCCAAAAAAAGTCAATAAATAAATCCCTTTTACTCTTTCTCCAGCCTTGATCGCCCTGGTGGAAAATGACCTGTAGTCTCTAGGAGCTTTCTCTCTAACAGTCTGCCCTATTTTAGAAGCTTCTGGAGGGAGATTTTGTTTTGCTGGTGTCTGTGCCTCCCTTGTCTCTACTTACATGTCTCTGCCATGGTTTAAATTTTCTCTTGCTTTGGAAGAAAAAAAGAAATTGGTCTTTTCTAAATGGTGGGGCCATTCCTTCTCATGACTGCAGACAGTAACTGTGACCCCTGTTGGGGCTCTGAGTCATGTCCCGTCTTATTAAGGTGAGAGGGATTCCTATTGGCTTCATAGCAGCTGCTTTTATGACTGTCTCCTTCCATCAGCCAGGGGCAGCTCTGCTGCCTGACAGGGGCAGATTGGAAATGGCATCCACATGCTCATTCGGAGGCCTGTGACTTGCCTGCTAAGAGAGAGAAGCGTGGAAAGGTGGGGATTTGATACTGCTTCTGAAGACAGATTAACATTTAAAGTGAGGATGTAGCTGGGGGAGGGGAAAGCGCACACAACCCTGTAGTAATGGCACCTTGATTCCACACGTACCACCTCCTTGTGTATCTTTGGAGATGAATCTGTTTATTTTAGCAGCCCCCAAACAGGCTTATGCTACTGCGAATTGCAATCTGTTCTACTTAATGTGCCATTCACCCAATTACCATTTAAGTTTTTATTCTTCTCCTCTCTTATGGAATGAACAAA
>NW_006291383.1:4133705-4144592 GCF_000327345.1 Myotis davidii | reverse complement strand
TCCTCTCCTGTGCACTGAACAAAACAAAACCTTTCAGAATATCTTTTTTTTTTTTTTAACTCTTACAAATTACACGTGGGATTTGCTGGTCTAGCTACAATCCCTTCCCTCCCTTTTTAAAAAAGTTTCTTCGCTTTAATAAGGATAAGACAGGCTAAGAAGGTATATGACCTTACATTTAATGCTATTCGTTTGAGTAGTCCCCAGATGTGGCATAAAGCAAAAAATCCCATCCATTTGCTGGTAAGATGATACTGAATAAGGTCTATAAAACAAAGGCTTATTCCTTCTTTGAACTGTGGATAGGATCACAGGCTTAGAGCCAAAGTTGTGTAGGTTTTTATCTCATCTCCCAACACTTACTCAACCATGAGCTTTGGGAAATTTCATGTCTTTAATAAAGCCTCAGTTTCTCAATTGAAAAGTAGACATAGTCATAGTTTTTAGGGTTTAAGGGAAAATGAGAGTCCATGGAAGTACTTAACACAGTGCCAGGCACACAGTAAAGATTCAGGAAATTTTGCTATTGTTGTTATTCCATTTTTGCAGCCCATCTCTTGCCAAAGTGAAAGGACTAATAGAAAAAGGTCTTAGACTAGAAATGTGTTCCACTCAAATCTCTAACCAAAACTCAGTGACAGTCATTTGACATCTGTCTCAATTTTTCCTTATGTGAAATCTGAAAATGATATTTGCTGTACGTACCCAACACAGGGCATACGCGGCAGGTCAGGTTAATGCAGACACGCTGCTCTGGGAAGTAGAGAGTGCTGTATGTGCATGTTGAGTTGTCATTGCTTCGCAAAGACAGTCACCTTCACTCTTCTCAAAGGTGAGAGTTGAGTGAATTAATTTGTGGAAGACTTCCCTTAAATCTTAACTCTTCTGTATTATTTCATATACAATTCAGCGTATATATAAATTTTCATTCTGAAATTTTAAAGTAAGACATGTTTACAGCACTTAAGGAGGTACTGGAATTTTGGAATTTCTCTTTACTCTCCATTAATCATATTTGCATTTTAAGAGCACCTGATTTACATGCCCACACTGTTTTTAAATTGCCTGTGTGATACAACAGCAGGTACAGAGGTTGTCTCTTTCTTGCAGGGAAGTTTATTTATTGACAAAAAGATGAGCTAATTGTGCTGACCATCATGTCCTATTGAGGTGACAGTTCTTGTCTCCTACTCAAGCATTTCTTATAGCTGTACTTCTAAAGATCTGGAAGCCCTGTCAGTCAACAGCTTCAGTCTATCCATATAAATGTATATAGGCAGAAATCCATTTCATTTGGTTATGGAAGTGCTTCAGTCCTGGATTTGTCACAGGTTATCAAAGCTAAAGGAACTTTCAAGAGCATCAGATCAGGGAAGACAAAGGTGAAGCTCACTACCACTCCCTATCCTGCAGTCAATGCAGACATTGCTAATCAATTTCATCGCTCATCCCCACTGAACTCCAGCTCAGCTTTACCACCCTTTTCCAATGTAGTACTCTACAACCACTACCGTAGATTAGAGTTGACCTTTGGAGTGAACCCTATTTCTCTGTCCTGATCCAGATCAGGCTTCTTATTTCCAAACAAAGAAGCTGAGGCCAAGAAACATTGACTGATTGGCCTATGGACACTAGTAAGTTAGTATTAGAGCTGGAATCTGATCCCATTTGCTTGATGCTCTGTCCTACCTGTGGGTATTAAAGATAGAAGGTCCTGGGTGTTCTATATTATTCTTTAACTCCTACTTTTAACCCTCATTTTTGTTTTCTCTATGATTAGCCTCATAATCAAAAATGTTTAACTATGTAGAGTCTGGCATAACTAGCTATATTTAACCCAGAAAAATACTCCTATTTAGAAGAGTCTGCAGGACACATTGATAATTTTCTGCGCATTCAGTTCAAATTACATTATTGTAGTAATCTGGAACCAGCAAAGCCTTCCACTTGGGTTATATTCAGTGGACATGGAACCAGACAACCAATGGGTCCGGGCTGCCTGTCACTACTTCAGCCAATTGAGCAGAAACAGGGTTGAATCATTTATGAGCGTTTATCCCAATAATTACAGCAGTATGGGAGAGTTCCTCCCTGCTAGTGAAGCAAGCCCACTTGTACCTTACTAGTGCATAACCATCAGAGTATTCTGGAGCGGAATCTTTTAGTTCTTCTGGAACCTTTTATAAGGGAAGTAATGGGGTGTAGAGAAGTTTGTGATGATTTATTTTTTAGTGTCTAGAACTTTTATATTACTTCAATACTATTTCTCCAAAGACAGTCCTGGCTACATGGTCATGATTTGATCTGTACTGACAGCCATTTTGGAGTGTCAGATATCCTGAGTTCTTTCAGGTGTCTAGTTCCACTTTCTCACACCCAGATATCCAGTGAGCCATGTCAAGTCCTTATCCCAAGATCAATTGGTTATCTAGCATATTAGAAACCCAGAAAAGGGGCCAGAAATTTATTACTCCAGTTACACGTTGTCCCTTCCCACACATAATGAGACAGGAGAGGATAATAAAGGTGCCGTGCATCCCACTTCCTTTTAGAACGACCAGAACTTGAGAAGATGTTCCTTAAATAACTGCACCAGGCCTGGCTGGGGTGGCTTAGCTGGTTGGGTTCCATCCCACGCACTGAAAGGTTGCTGGTTCGAGTCCCAGTCAGGGCAGGTTCCCAGGTTTCAGGCTCTATCTCAGGTAAGGGCCATGCAAGAGGCAGCCAATGGATGTTTCTCACATCAGTGTTTCTCTCCCTCTCCCTTCCTCTCTCTCTAAAAGTTAGTTAAAAATCTTTTTTTAAAAAAGGACTGTACCCAAACTTTCTTATTTTCCATCAGAATGATACATAATAATCCTGCTTCTTTGGCTCTTTCTCTTTAAACACAGAGTGCGCACTTCCGCCCAACAGTAAATATTCCATAGCTCGGAGTTGTAACAGGCTAGATAAGGTGCTATCCTGACAGCAGCCACCTTCTCTGTCTGCTGGTTTCTATGATGCTTCTGAATCTGTCAGGGCAGAAACTTCGTCTTAGAAACCAATCTCTGTTTCATCTTGTGCGTGTTCAGTGATGCCTTTCTTGGCGATGAGCTATAGTTGTATCTCAGATCTACATTTTAAAATTTCACTTTCAAATCATGTGGCCCTGTGTCTAAAAGTAGAATGTCGACTTGAACGTTGTCAGAGTTGAAGTTCTGAAGAAAGGAAAAATGGGGTTTGGCATTGCTCTCCTGAGCCCATCCTGTCTCGGTGACAGTATTTAGAGAAACTGGAAAGTACAGTATGTAACTCTCTGGTTAAAAGGAGATCAGATTGTGGGGAAGAGTATGAAAACGGAAAACTCACCCGAGGTATTTCTGACCTAATTGGAAGAACTTAATTTCACTGAGCTCCATTCTTAAGCCTTTCTGCCACTCTTATTTAGCATCTTCCTTTGCTCTCTAGATAGCTGTGAAGTCTGTGCCTGCACAAACATGGTAGTGTGAAAAGAGCTCAGACTCGGGTTGGAATCCCAGGTCCACCACCCATTAGCCTTGAGGGGGTTGCTCTGCTTGAGTCAGTTTCCTCATCTACAATGAGGGTAACCATCCTTACCTCCCAATACTTGTGAGAAGAAAGGGAGTAAATATATGAGAAGCACTGAGCACTAGCCTGACACTTGATAAGCCCTCAGTAAACACGAGCTGCTCCTCCTGGCAGTGGGAGCAATGGTTATTAGTCAGGCTGCCTCATACCATGCCCAGTGTGTAGTAATAAATGCAGAGTAATATGATCTGTTGCTAGCTAGGATCTGATAAGCAAAATATGTATATTTTATTCTGTTCTTTCTCTCTTTTAGAGAGAGTGATATTCCATTGTTCTCTCCTACCTTGGCCAACTTGACTTTTCTTTGCCTTTATCCCTGCTATTATTCCCGCTGCTTGGAATGTTGTCTCCACCTTTAAAACTCCTTTAGAATGCAGCTCAAATGTTACGTTTCTCTTGAACTCTCCTGACTTCCCCAGACAGACTCAGTCTGTCCTTCTTGTGGATTCCCATGGCACACAGTTTGAGAAGACCTTTGTAAGAGCCATTACTTCATTTTTTTTAAAAACCATTTGTTCATAGTTGTTAATCTCATTAGACTAAAATCTCCTTGCCGAAACCGGTTTGGCTCAGTGGATAGAGCGTCGGCCTGCGGACTGAAAGGTCCCAGGTTCGATTCCGGTCAAGGGCGTGTACCTGGGTTGTGGGCACATCCCCAGTGGGGGATGTGCAGGAGGCAGCTGGTCGATGTTTCTCTCTCATCGATGTTTCTAACTCTATCTCTCTCACTTTCTCTCTGTAAAACAACTTGACTTTTCTTTGCCTTTATCACTGCTTTTATTCCCTCTGCTTGGAATGTTGTCTCCACCTTTAAAACTCCTTTAGAATGCAGCTCAAATGTTACGTTTCTCTTGAACTCTCCTGACTTCCCCAGACAGACTCAGTCTGTCCTTCTTGTGGATTCCCATGGCACACAGTTTGAGAAGACCTTTGTAAGAGCCATTACTTCATTTTTTTAAAAACCATTTGTTCATAGTTGTTAACCTCATTAGACTAAAATCTCCTTGATTAGGTGAACTGTTTATTTATCTTTGCTGCCCCCAATGCATCATATAATACCTGGGCCATAGTTAGGTGTTCAGGATATCTTTCTCAGGTAGGTGAATGAATGTGTTCCACTCCAAGTTCCCATGTTTGCACACCTCTAAGGATTTCATTTCTCCTCTCTTCCACTTCCTTCCTGTCGACTTCTTTTCTCTCCCCTTCCCTCCCTCCCCTCCCCACTTCCCCATCTGATCTACTTCTCACATAGATTGCTATTGTGGCCCCTGCCTGCCTCTCAATGCTTTACACCATCATACAGGTTTCATGTTCTTGTTCATGACATTTCTCCTACACAGTGTAGTCTGCTCCCATCATGTCTCACTTCTCTGGCCAGCATTTCAGCCACCCACCAGCGAGCCGTCAAAGGCATGTCCCTCACAGTTTCCTGACACTTCCCCTTCTCCCCATCCACACGAGTCAGCAGCACAGCTCATTTAATAATGCTGAGCTTCTGCTGTCAGCCCTGCTTAACAGACTCTTTCCAAGAGGCCACTACGTAAAAGGTGCCATGCAAGGTGCTTTCTAGAGCACAGGTGTGAGTGAAACACAACTCGTGTTTCCAGGGAGCCAGCACAGGAAAGAGGCACACGTGTTAACCGCTCTCACAAGGTAGGCCCTGGGAGCTGCCATAACAGAGGTACCAATCCAAGGCTTGGGAGTTTTAAGAATTGGAAATCACATTTAGTTGAAACTCTTTGAAAATATTTCAAAGATCTCCGGAAAAGTTTTATAAGGAATATCACATTGTAGGCTTATATTATGGTAGAGATTGGGGGGAGAATATCAACATTACAAACAAAGGCGAGGAGGCCAAAAAACGGAGGGCAGGCCTGTGTATGCTGTGTGTATGAGTGGGGGACTGGTGAGCAGAAATTATGTACAGCATAAGGCATTTTGCACAAGGCCTCAGGGAGGCCTTCATTCTTAAGGCATTCATTTGGCTGTCTACCCATCAGGCGCCTTGAAACCTTACCCACAAGTCACTTCTTCCCAGATACCTTGACCTCTTAACCAACCCTGATCATCACCCACTTGTAATTATTTGTAACTTGTGGATGCACTGTATGTATCCCTTTACTTTTTGGTCATTTCCTGTGTTTCTCCCCAGACAGACATTCAGCTCCTTGGTGATTAAGACCAGGACATCTCATCTCCATTTTTCTTCTTTTTCTGCCTTATCTCAATGATTAGAAAGGTGTCCTTGCCTACCAGGCACTAAGCAAGACCTCGATCTGAACACTTGCTTCATGTTATCCATGTCTCCCTCAGAGATAAACCAGACAGGATTCCTGTCCCCAGAGAGTTCATATTCTGGTATCTGGTAATTAATTATGTACTTACGAGCAACTTGCCCTCTGTGTGTCTTCTGATTTGTGCAATGGGATTAATAAACCCTTCCCTGCTCTCTTTAAATTTGGCAGTAAGGACCATGTATATAATAACACTTAAACTCTACAGCTTTATAGAAATGTAAATTGTTAGCACCAAATGCTTTTTGCATGAGTGGAAGTCAGGAGTAATTTTCCTCCCTGTGCGCCCAGCTGCTGACCACATAGGAGTTTGAGCAGGACATTATGATTATGAGTAAATGAAAAACTAAAGAGGCTCTCCTATTTTTAAACTCCTTGGACACTGGTCCAGTGCTAGCTCATGGACGCAGTCATGACCACTCCGTGAATATTAACACTATTACCAGATGACCAAGGAATTTGCTCCTAAATGAAGCTCGGAATTCGTGGTAGTGACCTCCAGTGCAGGGCCGGGCCAGTCCTCAGCCCTCTTTTGCCTCATAGACAGAGGCCTTTAGGAGCAGGATGAAAAGTAGCCTTGTGTTGCTACAGGCTGGCCCCCTGGGCAAATAAGAAAGTGCATTGTCTGCGTCTAAATAGTCTAGAAGGATTCTTGTTGGAGATTGATGATCACCGTGGTAAGTCCTTTGAGTTTGGGAGAGTGGAAAGCAGAGTCCCAAGGGCTTCTGTCAGTGACAGGAGTCTGAATTGTCAGGGGGAACCATGGCCATAAAACTCCTGACAGAATTAAGAAATGGATGGTTGTCATCAGGAGCTTGAATTAAGCACCTGTCGTCTTGGGACGGCCTGTGAGTCGTGCAGGTGCCCCTCACCCAGCTCTTCCTTCTGAAAGCTGACAGCCCAGACGGGGATGTCTTTCCTTTCTTTCACGGCGTGGGTGTTTACTGAGCTGGGATACAAAGACAGAATTCAGTCCCTACTTTCACAGAGCTCACCGTCTACCTTACTAAAGGGAGTTATAGAAGCAGGAAGTTGGTGATGCTGAAACCAGTGTGAATATGATGCACAAGAAGAGGTCATGTGAAATGGCTTGTCGAGGGTGCTCTCAGGAATTACAGGGAGGAGGAGTTGTTAGCCCTAAATAATCAGGAAAGGCTTTGAGGTAGAGATTTTTTAAAAGCAGTGTTGGCTTGAGAGAGAGCCCAGTAAAGGCCCTGAGATGGGGAGAAGAGCCCTCTCAGGCGAGGTGGTCATACTCCACTACATAAGGGGCTCTAACGGGAAGGAAGGGGTGATGAAATGTCCGATGATGACTGTGATGATGTTGCACAACTCTGAGTATACTCGTGGCCATTAAAGGGCACACTTTCAGTGGGTGAATCATATGGTATATGAATTATTTCTCAAAGTTGTTGGGTTTTTTTGTGTGTTTTTTTAATCTAGAGAGGAATCAATTTGGGGACAGCAAGTCTAATAGGTCTGGGGTAAGAAAGGTTTAGGAAAGAGACTCCCGACACTTACGGTATTAGGGCTCTAGCCTAAAGGAGTGTTGGTTGGACTGTGGAATGAGACGGACAGGTTGGCAGAATTTGCATCTGACACAATGTCAGCCCAAAGTAGCACATATATGTAAGTTGGGTGCTTGTGCCGTTGGTTTCACCAGGGTCCCAAGGCAGAGTTGTGGAGAAAGGAGACCTCTCTTCTCTATGTTTAATTTAATTTGGAAGAGAAAGAGAGTTAAGTATATCTTGTAGAGGTTATTTATGGAGGCCAGAACCGAAGAGGAAAGAATGGGTGGAAACAGATAAGTAGCTTACATTTGTGTCCCTGCCAGCTATCTTGTAGAGGTTATTTATGGAGGCCAGAACCAAAGAGGAAAGAATGGGTGGAAACAGATAAGTAGTTTACATTTGTGTCCCTGTCAGCTTGTTGTTGTTTTTTTGTTTGTTTGGTTGGTTGGTTGGTAGGGTTTTTTTTAGGTTAAGTATGTGGATGATATCATTTTGTCCTTGACTCATCATATAGAAAAAAAAAATGGGCTTTAATCCTTTCTCTCTGGGCCTCTAGTCCATTAACAATGAGCATAAGAAAGGTGTTAGAATAATAGGAGGTAAATCAAGGTGGAGTGGTTTTCTTTTGTTACTGTTGTTGTAGTTGCTATTCTTTTGTGTATTACGGGGAGACTAGAAGCCTATTCTTTCCCAGGCTGCCCACCATCCAGCTTCAGTCTCCAAATGTTCATTCATTTTCAGGACATGGTCCGGCGAGGGGAAATCATAGACAATGACTCCGAAGATGAGTTCTACCTCCGGCGCTTGGACGCAGGGCTCTTTGTCCTCCAGCACATCTGCTACATCATGGCGGAGATCTGCAATGCCAACGTCCCCCAGGTAGGAGGGGCTCCCCTGGATGGACCTGTCCTTCGCTGCCACCTTCCTCAGCAGCTGCCTAGCTAGAGACTCTCAAAAAAAGAAGTGGATCACACTCTCCTTGAATTCCTTCACTCTGTGTGGGCCTTCACTCTTTTCAGGGATGGGGGTGAGGTGAATACTCTCAATATGGTGTATTCTGGTGTCTTCTAGGACAAATAATACTTTTTCTTTCTCTCCCACTCTTCCCCTTCCTTACTAGATTCGGCAGAGGGTTCATCAGATCTTAAACATGAGAGGAAGCTCCATCAAAATTGTCAGGCACATCATCAAGGGTGAGTTGGCCATTGCTGTGCCTGGGTCTCCGGGGAATTCTGCTTCCTTTCTGAGTCTGTGTCAATATCCCTGGGATTTGGTGCACAACATTCTCTGCCCTGCAACCTTAGTGTGTTGTCCAGTTCACTGTGTGTCCAGGTCAGCGTTGTCAGCATACCATGGACTAACCTAGTTATTCTCTGCCTCTCACCCTCCAGTTCCAGAATTTAAAAAACACGTAGCAAACAAGAAGCACTAGAGATTGGAAACATTTGCTTGTTTGTTTTGTAAGAAAGATAAAACAAGAAAGAAAAAATTTCCTTCCAAACTGCATGTAGTAGAAGGAAATTGCTTTCTTGGGGCAGGGGGATAACACCAGGAAGTAACAAGAAATACTTGGAATTACGCAGGACAGAAGGAAGTGAATTTGAGGTGGTGCCCTTACCTTCCAGTCTCAGCTGTGCCTTCCCCAGTTGTGAGCGTGGTCCAGAATAAATGTTGCAAGGGTTCAGAAAATACTACATTACAGCGAACAGCCTAGTGCCCGGCACACAGAAAGGGCTCCATCGGGCAAGTTTTCCTTCTTCCCCACCTACCCCAGGGAGGCCCTCAAAGACTGCTGCATCTTTGGCTGGACCTGACTCAGTGGCTTAGTCACAAGACAGGACGCCTGAACTGAGCTCTGGGATGTATCCCACCCTCAGCCTCTTAGCACAGACTGATACACATGGCGGTGGAGGCCGAGTTGGACTTTATAGTACTGATAACACCAGAGTTCAGGAGTCATGATGGATTGAGTAATAGCAGGCAAACCATTTTCTCTCTCTGATCCTTGTTCTGCCCATTTCTAAAATGAGGGACTAGGCTAGATGTACTCAAAGGGTTTGCCTGTGAGTAGCTTATAATTCCCATTATAGGTGGGAGATGAAATGTGATGAGAAGTTAAGAACCTTGGGATCTGGCTCCTAGAACTGAATCCTGGCTTTGCTATTTACTGTGTTGCCTCGGGCAACTTACCCAGTTGCTCTGTGACCTCATAAAATGGGTGAGAGGATTAAATGAGATGATATATGGAAAACGTCTGACACTTAATAAGTCCTCAGTAAACATTAGTTGTAATGAGTAATATGAAATATTGTGATAATTATCATCGTCATTATTATAAGTGAGGCATGGCTAAAATCCCATGGGAAGCCTTGTGAGAGTAGTAGCATTGAGCTGGGTCTTAGAGGCTGGGGCAAGTCCTGGAAGGTAAGGAACAGTGTCAGTGGGGGCATGGGGATTGGAAATCACGTGCTCTGTGCAGCCATCCCACGCAGGTGGGAATGGTGAATGGATGTGCCCATTTTGCAGATGGAGAAGATGAGGCATTGGGAGTCTTTTGTTTTCTCCCTCAGAGAAAGAGGAAAGGCGAAACCCCTTCGTGAACCTAGCCCAGTATCTTACCTTCCATGGAGGCTTTCTGGGTGTGCCCTTCTCATTCTCAGTGTCACATTCGCATGAATTAACTGCTCAGAGTGTCATGCCACCTCCTCCCTAGAGTGTAGCTGCAGTGATTTGCAACTCCAGCCTTTCAATGCCATTTTCTTTTTACACCCACATGTTCAATTAGAACTTTTTATTACTCGCAGCTCTACTCTCTCGTGTTTAGGCTTCTCCCTGCACCTCCATCCCTGTAATCACAACAATGATCTGAGCAAGAATGGGTCTTTAATGGGTGCTGACTTGTCGTGGGTGGATGTTTTTCTTTCTGAAATCCTAACACATATAACAGTATACCTCAGGTTACCCAGAATTTTCAGTTGTGAGCCAGCCTTTCTCTCGTTCAGGTCATGGTTTATTCCCCCAGTGCCTTTTAAAGGGCCGGCACATCCTGGAGGCTGAATAGATATTTATTGACAGAGGGTCTGTGCAAGTGACCAGGAGAGTGGCCTGCACAGAAGCCATGTTTGTTCCCCTCACTCCTGTTACCTTCTTTCCCCTCCTCTGTCCAGACCCTCAGTTTTCTCTCCATCACCCTTCACAGCCAACCCACCGTCACGCTGCCTATCTGCCTCCAAACTCCATCTCAAATCCATCCACTTCTCTCCATATGTTATTTCCCATCATAGCACCCAGTTTGCTTCCTTTCTAGCCCTTATCGCAGTCAGTGATTGTTTTTATTTATGTCTTTGTTTACTCATTTTGTGTGTCATACATTTAAAATGTAAGCTACACGATGTAGGGGTGTTGGCTTGTTCACATTTCTTCAGCACCCAGGCACATAATGGGAACCCAGCAAATATTTTAAACATCGTTGAATAAACCCTACCTTTTGTGAA
>NW_006291383.1:4132458-4133649 GCF_000327345.1 Myotis davidii | reverse complement strand
GTCATACATTTAAAATGTAAGCTACACGATGTAAGGGCGTTGGCTTGTTCACGTTTCCTCAGCACCCAGGGCAATGCCAGGCACATCATGGGAACCCAGCGAATATTTCAAACATCGTTGAATAAACCCTACCTTTTGTGACTTTAAATTGGCAAATGTTGACTGAGACTTCTCAGGGCGAGCAGTGCTACAGACTGAGGTACTAAGGTATCACTCAGCACCTGCCCTCACGGAGTTCATCGTCTCCTAGGGGATCTAGATGTAGAAGCGACCAACCATAACTCAAGCTGAATGACATACACGTTCCCACAACTGCTCAGCCATCATTGCTGGTGCCCGGCACTATACCCAGTCCTAGAGATACAGAGTGGAGGGTGAGGGCACAGGTAGTGACTGCAGCAGACAGTACACATTCTCATTGGGGCTCAAGACAGATGCTAGTTTGGGCAATTTGAAGTCATTAGTGTGGAGGTGATATGTAAAGCCAGGGAATTGGATGCCATTGCACAGTCAAAGAGGCCCTCCCAGGACAGTGACCACTAAAGAAAAAGTTCTCTCCAGATGGAAGGTTAAGGCAAGGGTTCTCCCTTCTGCTGACATGCCCCTGCCCTGGCTCCCCCCGGCCTCAGGGTCGATTCTGCAGTGCCTGGTGGTGGATCTGTGCAGCCTCTGAGGGGGAGCACCTGGAGCACCTGGGCCGGGAGGAGGTGGAAGCAGGGGTAAGGCTGCCGTGCTGCACTCCAGCCCCCTCTTAAAAAGCCTTCACTCCCTCCCCCTCCTTCCTCCACCCTTCATTCCATCAAAAAGCACAGAGCCTCATAAAGAAAACTAGCTCATCAGTCTGTCCTCTTTGATTTTAATTTTGTTTTTCAGTTTGGGTTGCTTCTTTTTTTTTTCTTTTTTTTTACATACTAATTAGATGCAAGCCTCTTTCTTTGATTTTATGGCCTATATATTTCCTAAGTTTTGCTGGCAGGATGACAGCTGATGTATCCCTTGAGGTCTCAGGAAAACGCTGATGAGGCAAGCCCAGCAGGGGCCTTTTCCTGTTATATATATTTGGGTCCCCTTTCTCAAGATTTCCTCCCTCCTTATCTGTTGGGGGTGCTAAGGGAACCGGGAATAATTGATGGCTCAGTGAAGTCCCTCTTTATGCCGACTGCTTACTCGGTGCTTCCTAAGCCCAGCCTC
>NW_006291383.1:4129854-4132370 GCF_000327345.1 Myotis davidii | reverse complement strand
AGAGGACGCGGATTAGTCTGAGGGCTCCCCAGGAGGTGCCTTTTGTCTCCTGGTGCCTGGCCTGCGGCTGGCTCAGAGAAGGGACCCAGTTTGTGCTTGCAGGGTGCCTGCTCACGGAGCTCCAGGCTCTTGTGCTTGTTCCAGAAATCATACCACAGCCGGGAGATGGGGGAGAGGGGTCACTGCCGAGCACACCCTCTGTGCGGCTTTCCATGTGGCACATTCTCTGGTTCTCACAACAACCCTAAGAAGCAGGTCACACTCTCCATTTACAGAGAAGGAAGCCGAGACTCTCAGAGGCTAGGGGAGGCGGGACACTGCCCAAGTCACTCTTCACGTTGGAACAGGGTCCAGACGCAGAGCTGTACGCAGTCGCTGTTCCATCCGGCAGGAAGGAACGCTCTGTCGACTGGCTGGTAAACTCCTACAGCCTTTGAGAACAAAAAGTCGGGGCGTTTACCTTTACAGAGCTCCCACTTGGCATCCCAGGCCTCCAGGTGGGCATCTAACACACAAATGAGGCTTCGGAGGCCCTGTCCCAGGGAGATCAGTCCCATCAGAGGCGAAGTAATCACAACACGGAGCAGAGTGAAGCCAGTGCTGCCGTGTGGAGTGGAATCAGGAGGCAGTTGATTCCGCAGGAGGAAAAGGAGCTGGAGTGCTACACAGAGGAGGCACTCTGTTTTTCTTTTTTAAATTGTGGTAAAATATACACAAGACTCACCACTTTAACCATTGCAGCCATCACCACCATCTACCCCCAGGACCCACTTTCATCTGTGCCCGTTAGACGCGCACTCCCTAGTCCTTCCTCCCCAGCCCCTCGCAGCCACCCTGAGCGCTGTCTCTGTGAAGCCACAGACTGAGTCAGGTGGGGCTGCTCACAGCAGGTGCAGAAGCTGAGTGGTCATCTCCTTGGACATGGAGCAGGGCCTGTGACCTGGGCATACTTGTTAGTACAAATCCTTGTGCCAAGAGTTACCTACGTCTCTTACATGAGTTTAGTCACGGGTGCACGTTGCGGAGAGGATGTGTAGGTGCTGGGCTGTTTTGCAGGGGAAAGCTTGGAGGATTACTGGCTCCAGACTTCCACTGGTGACAGAAAGACTGAGCCGAAGACTTCAAAATGCTTTCAGAAATTGGCTGCTGGCCCTTTGATTTGCTTGTGTTCTTTATGGCTTGAAATCTCTTAGAAGCTCATAAACAAGTATTTCCATATTGATTTGGGGCTGTTGGTAACCTGAGCTTTTTTCTCTGTGATCTTAAAGTTGCAGAAGCTGATAGAATTTATCGTTTGGTGGCATATGTTGATATGCTTGTGATTTGTACAGATTATGACTGCCATGGCCTGTGTGTTACCCTCTCTAAGCCCCGGTCCCTCGCCTATAAGATGGGGGTACTTGCCCGAGAGGTTGCTGTGAGAATTTAGATGAAGTACTTGCTGTATGTGAAGTGCTTGCATGATGGCTGGCGCATAGTAAGTGCTTGATGGCATCAGTTGCCTTTACTGTGGTTGGCATCTGAGCAGCCCAGTGGTCTGTAGAGTGAGATGCGCTCTGTAACTTGGGGTACGTTTGTGGTGTGCATTCGACTTTCCCAGTTCATCATGGTTGTTAGGAATCTGTTGGACCTGAAGGACTTTCCCTCCCCAGTTTCTATTTTGTTATTATTTCTATCTTCAAGGCTTCTCAGTGTGGAAATATTGGCTTTCCTCTCCCCACCCCCCCTTCCTCCTGCATTTTTTAAAGGGTGAGCATTTCAGTTTAAGGACAGGGATCTGAACCAGGCTCCTGACCGCATGTCCCAGTCTGTGCCCTGGAAGACAGTTCTTCCCCACCCACCAGCCGTGGCGCCCCTCCCTCTCCCTCTCAACGTAAACAAAGCAGTTTATAGTCCATGTCTGCGTGGTAAGCCTGCTGTCTGAAGTTTGCTCTCATGTTTATGTGTTCAGCACTGCTTCCTGCTTTTCAGCTCCATCAAAGCCTTTATTATTTGAAAATGCTGGGGAAACAGGAGGAAGTTGATATGTCCTCGACTCATCCTCTTCCTCTCTCCCTTCTCTCCCCAGTCCTCTCTCACTCTTCCCCCAGCCCCACGCCCTGTGGTTCTCCCTTCTCTCTCTTTTTTTCCTGTGCTCTCTCTTCCTCTCTTAAACACTCACACTCACACTCACACTCACACTCACCCTCACATACACACACCAAAGAACTCTTTTGTAAGACCTCTGGGAGGAATCTGTTCAATATTTATAAACTGCTGCAGCAGCTATAATAACCAGAGGTAGCTGGTACCACCAAAATTTGCTCCAAATAGGATTCTCCTCTGGAAACAAAGAATGAGGAGGGGTAAGGAGTGGATTGAAAATACTGGGGAAACAGGAGGAAGTTGATATGTCCTCGACTCATCCTCTTCCTCTCTCCCTTCTCTCCCCAGTCCTCTCTCACTGTTCCCCCGCTCCCATGCCCTGTGGTTCTCCCTTCTATCTCTTTTTTTCCTGTGCTCTCTCTTCCTCTTAA
>NW_006291383.1:4122440-4129756 GCF_000327345.1 Myotis davidii | reverse complement strand
GAGACAGCATCTACAAATGCCTGGCACAGCCCAGTGTTCACTGCCTCCCTCCACAGCCCCTTCCTCATCTCACTGCCTCCCTCCACAACCCTTCCCCTGCCAGGGGTAGGGGACTGATGGCTTTCACGTGCCTCTTTACTACTCACACATGTTCTGGGGTTTGAATTTCAACCCCTCTACCATTCTAGACGTGAGCAAATCGCTTTAGCGCCAGTAACTCTCAGTTTCCTCATCTGTAAACAGAGATGGCATTTTTGCCTTGTGGGATTACTGCAAAGATTAAATGAGACAGCATCTACAAATGCCTGGCACAGCCCAATGTTCACTGCCTCCCTCCACAGCCCCTTCCTCACCTCACTGCCTCCCTCCACAGCCCCTTCCACAGGACAGGTGGTCTGACTCTTGTTACTCCCTCTCAGGGCAGGTGGAGCGGTGGGAGACTTACCCCAGGGGGTTGGGGAGGAACTCTGTGTGCAGAAGTGGCTCCTGCTTTCCCAACGCCTCGCAGAGGTGGTTCAGCAAGGGGTTGCACACTTGGGCTGCCTCTACTGTGTGCACCCCTGGAAAGAGATTAGGCCCCTCCAGGGAAGCTGGCTTCACTTGGAAAATCACTGCCCCAAAGGATAAGACTGTTCCTCCGCTTCCCTCCCTCCGGGCCTGTGAGTACATTAGGAGAGCAAAGTGTTAGCTCAGTCCATTAAGCCTCTTGCTTCCAGATCATGCCTCTGGGGGCATTAAATGCTGTAATGGTCATTTCTCTTTCTCCTGGGGCAGCAGTTAGATCACTCACATGTGAGTAAGAGATACCACTCACACAGCCCCGTAGCCTTCTCTCGCAGCCCAGTTCCTGCTCCCCACCGCCCGCCCTCTCCTTAAGGGGCCTGAATAGAAGGCATCACAACCATTTGCTGTTAGAGGTGATGGATGGGCCCAACAGAAGAGAATGATTTCCGGGGGGAGACACACAGCTGGCACATGCCTGAATCCCAAACCCCGTTTTCCAGCATATGTCCAAAGTAATAAAGAGGAAGGAGGGAAATGGAGAAGTGGCAGGAGCAAGATTATTTCCCCACCCGGTGGGGGCGGGAGAGGTGGGGGAGGGTGCACGCTCTCTCAGCTCTCCCAGGTCTTTGTCTGATTGGGATCTGCAGATGTTTTATTATGCAAAAGCCTCTTAAAGAGCGGGCTCTATTGTTCTAGCTCATCTCTGCTGGATGGGGAGCAGGGCAGCTATGAAAGCAGCCCTCCTAATCAGCTGCTCTGTTTCCTCACCACACCAGACCCATAGTTGGCTCTCAGCCAGGCTCTGCTGGGAATTTAGCTAAAAGGGAGCAGAGCCCCCACCTTCAGGAAGCACCAGCCTAGTGGGGGAGACAACAGGAGAGGGTGACCCAGAAGGCAGGCCTGTAGAAAAGCCCTTACAGTGGCTACAGGCCCACAGGATCTGTGTCCGGCCCCTCCCCTGACCTCCTTGCTCACCCTCATCAGACGGACCGAGCACGCTCCCCCGTCAGAGCCCCTGCACTGGTTGTCCCTGGGCTACTCGCTCCCAGATGTCCCCACACGCAGTGCCTTCGGGCCTTCTCCCCACCTCCGTGAGGCCTCTGACAGCCACCCTCAGACTTGAGCTGCCCCAGCATTTCCCAAAGCCTCGTTCAGACAGACAACTGGCCATCCTCCGAGTTTCCTAATAAGGAGGTCTAGCTTGGGCCCCAACTTGCATTTCTGACAAGTTCCTGTGTGATGCTGATGCGGCCAGTCAGGGTCCCCCTCTGAGAACCGCTGGCCTGAACAGTGCCTGCCACAGCAGCTCCGCATGTGTGCTGAGAGGACAGGGTGTGGCCCTTCTCTCCGAGGATGCAAGACCGAGGCATCTGGCACAGCTGCCACCTTGGGGGCTGTTGGAGGCGTTAGAACAGCGTGCACCTCCGCCGGAGCTGGGACTCGGGAAAGGAGTGGAGTGGCCCAGCAGGATGGACCCCACGCGGCAAATTCACACCTAACCTGAACCTGTGCTTGTCTCCCCAGAGTACGCGGAGAACATCGGGGACGGCCGGAGCCCGGAGTTCCGGGAGAGCGAGCAGAAGCGCATCCTGGGCCTGCTGGACAACTTCTAGAGCCCGCCCTGGTGCATGGACACTCTCTGGGCCTTCCTCCCAATTTTTACTCGGCTCAATGTGACTTTCCGACAAATTAAACTAGTGTTTTTTTTTATTCCTGGGCTGGCATTCTTTGTAGCGAAGCAGTACCCTCTAACGTCCCCCCGCACTTCCACAGCGGCCGCCACGGACACGCTGAGGAGGTGGGTGGTTGGCCTCACTCTGCCAGTGAGGCCCCTGAGGCTCAGGTCAGGGTGGCCACCCTGGTGGTTGTCTGTGGTGCGGCTGTAACTGGGAAGGGGAGGAAGAGGGAGGCATGGACGAGTGACCTCCCTGGGGCTTTGCCCTGACAGTCTGGATGTGTCACGTGAGGACCAGGTCTCATGCAGAAGCACCCGGGGAGGCTTTTGCGGCATGTGAGGCCAGCCAGAGAGCGCAGCCTCTGAGCCCCACCGCGACCGACCACACATCAGCACCACTCCGGGAGGCGGGGACGTCAGTGTTGGGTCCCGCCCCAAATGATGAAATCAGAATCTCAGGGGGCCCAGGCGTATTGTTTTAAGCTCGTAGGTGGCTCCCTGCATCCATATAAGAGCCACGATTTAGAGTAGACAGGCCAGGCCGTGGGTCCAAATCCCAGCTGCGCCATTTACCAGCTGCAGCAGTTTGTGACGCTGCCTTCCTGAGCCCATTCCCTTCGTCTGCAGAGTAGGGGCAGTAATGCCCACTGAAGCTTGTGAGGGTGAGATCCTCCTCTAAGCATGCCAGGCATTGATGAGCACACAGTAGGTGCATTATAAATGGTGATTACTTTGTCCTTCCCTTTCACACCTGTGGCTTCAAAAGAATTGGGATTTCACCCATTTGACGGGGGTTATGAGGGAGTCGGTCTTCTTCACACAAGTCCACAGCCCTTTAGGATGCTTTAATCCTGAGGAGGTGGAAGAAAAGCTGCATTTCAGTAAAATGAAATATTTGGCCCAGGGGCAGCAAATAGGCTGTGAGGGACGCCACACAGCCTGCGCTGTGCCCATGGCTGATACCACAGCTCTCGCTTCTCCGTGAGCCCCAGGGACAGGGCCCCAGGCAGCCACCTGAGAGCAGTGTGGATGAGGTGGCACCTGCATCGTGCCCAGCATGGGGCTGGTGATGGAACAGTGAGTCTGACAGACCCTGCCCTCCTGGTGCCCATGTTGAGCCTGGCGGGAAGATGGACAGTGCGCCCGTCAGCCTCGGGGTATGCGTTCCAGCAGGAGGTGGCGGGAGTGCGTTCCAGGCCCATTACAGAATCAGAATTGCCATACAGTCACATTTTGGATTTAGTTATTTTTTTTTTATTTCACTTTCTTGTAACTGTAATAGCTACTATGTATTGAACACCTGCTATGTGCTACTTGCTTTCCATCTATTCTTTCTAAACTGCATAACAGCCCTGCTGGCATTATTATCCCCAGTTTACTGAAGCCGAGACTGAGGTCTCAGAGGGTAAGGAGCTTGTGCAAGGCCCTATGCCGATAAATGGCAGAACCTACGTGCAGAGCGAGCGAAGTCTGTCTGACTCCACAGCCCTCCCCCCACAACCCCCGCTCTCCCCACCAGCTGCCCTGTCCAGAAGACGATCACAGGGCACTGGCTGCCGTGCGCCTCAGTCTGTTCGCTGTGGATAGTGGTTAATGAATTCACGCAGAATAAGGCATGTCTAGAGGTAACCTATAGAATTGTGGACTTTTTGAACTAAGGTTGGTACTTTAGAAATCATCAGTCCTTGAGCTATATTTTCTTTTTAAATTTTATTTGTTTTTAACCAGGTAATGCTTCTACCTGGTACCGAAGTTCAGAATTTAACAAAAGTTACACAGTGAGGAGTCTCCCCTCAGGCCCTCCCCCTTAGGCCCCCCTGTCCCTGGAGGCAACTGCGGGCACCTGACTGTCCGTCCAGAGCTGTGTCCAGCTGCTCCGCCGGCTCCCCGCTCCCTAGGGCATCAGAGCCGCCTGGACGAGAGGCAGGTGGGGCTCCGGCTGCTCTGCCTACATGGCTCCATCTTGCCCTGCTTCGTATATCAGGTGCCTGCTAAGATTTTGTTTGACCAAAAAGTCCCTCTGCTCAGAGGAAGTTGGTACTCATATCTCACTTTGCAGTTGAGGAAGTGGTCCCCCTTTCCACTGGTTTTGTGGCAGGAGGGCTTGGGGAACCTGAGGTATAATCCCTTAGGATTCAGAAGAGATTCCAGTTCCAGGGGAACCAAGGAGAAAGGATGTGGGGAAGTCTTCAACCTCTGCTTTCTAACTTTAATAACCGCACACACATGGCAAAGAGGAGCTTTTAAGACCAAGGTAAGGGTCCTCATTGCTAACCTACGGGCTGCAGGGTGTAGCCCACCCCTGGCGCCCACCGAGACACTGTCTGCCTCCAGTCAAGGCTGCCCTCACCTTGTGGTTCTGAACTTGACTTCTGTGTCGGCCGTTCTTGGGGTCCCAAGCTCTCCCCTTCATGTCCAGCCTTGTGTCCACAGCCAAGTGGTTCCGGGCAGTGCATCCAGAATTCACGGGGGAAATGAGGATTGCATTTCCTCTCCTCGGCAGCTTGCTGCCCCGTGTGTGCTGGTCCGCACGCCTGAATTCAGCGGCGACAAGAGGGGCATGTCTAATTGAGAGAGATTTGCATGCAGGCTGCATCCTTCTTTATCTGAGCGAAGTGCATTGTCAGGGAAGCTCGGAGGCATCCCTCAGTCACCCCCAAAGCAGCACAGCGCCCAGGTGGCACCTTCTGCCATGACCAACAGCGTCAATTTAGTGTCAACAGGGAGACGAGCCTCGCTTCCCGAAAGGCAAACACCCCTTGATTAGATTTGCTTACCCTACAGGAGCGGTAGAAGCGGAGCCACATTTTTCAATCTGTCTTGCTCCTTGGTACACACGGGAAGTGGCTGGTATCGCAGCGGTGGGCCTTAGCTATCTACGCATGGAAATGGCGAGCTTCCCTCCAGTCACCTTCCTGTCAATTAGGTAGCACATGCCCTTGGCATCAACTTCGGAAGGAACATAAGGGAGACCAGTGTGGAAATCTCTGCCAGCCATGTCCCCTGGCCACCCAGTGCCCCTCCTTCAGAAACAACCCGTGCCATGACTGCAACATCCTTTCAGATAGTCCTACCTGCTTTCAGGCGAATAAAAATACATTTAACACAAATGGTGGCATTCCATGTTCTCTTCTGCACCTTGCTTCCTTCATCTACATCTACCAAGCACGGGACCCTGCTCCTTTCTTTCATAGCTGGGCTCAATGGCCGAGCTGCGCCATCATTTAGTTAATCGCGTTAATGGACATTTAGTTGTCTCCAATCTTCGGCTATTACAATGCCGCAGTCGCATCCTTGTATAGGACGTCATTTCACACGTGTGAGTTTAAGTTCCCAAGCAGAATTGCTAAGTCAGAGAGAGTGCCATTGTCATGGATATTGTCGCCTCAGCCTCCTTCCCAGGCACCCCTCCCAGCATGGGCTGTTGGCCACCTTCCTCTCTGCCTCCTCTGGAACAGTGTGTCTTGTTTGCCGTCTAAATTTGCACTTGTCTCATGAGGGGCGTCATCTAGGAATGGATTTACTGAGCGTGTGCCATATGAGCTGATACGCAGCTCTTCCTATGAGCTTAGCTGCTAAGTACTTCACTCAGATTCGCTCATTAACCCTCATTTCTGAGGTGCAGCTCCTTTTATCATCAACCCCATTTCACAGATGAGGACCCAGATGGAGAGGGTCAGAGGCTTGCCAAGTGGCAGAGCTGGGGACGGAGCAGGAGAAGACTAGGTCCAGAGCCACCCTGACCTGAGTCACTGAACTCCTGGGAGAGAGGGGCTCGGGGAGGCTGCAGGGGTTGGGGTCCGCCTGTCGGCGCAGAACGTGCTGGACACAGATGCTGTCAGCGGACTTGCGCAGGAAGCCCCAGAGAAGAGCCCTTCGTCAGCCTCGTGACTAAAGCCACCGTGGCTCTGGGGGTCTCTGCTCCCTGCCATCTGGGCACTGGGCTCAATACTCACCCACGTGGGGACCCTAGGGGCTCCTGGCTGCGAATGGGCAGTCACGAGGGTGTGCCCTGGCTGCTCTCCTGTGGGAAGAAGAGAGCCCAAGAAACATCTGTTGTTCCCTCTGCGACAAGGAGGAGGAGGTGCCCCTTCACTCATCCTCGCAGTGAGGATCCTCCTTACCTCCCCCTCCTCCCCCCTCTGCCCGTCTCACCCAGCACCTCCCCCTCCGCACCCCTCCTCTCATGTTAGGCGGTGCTGCCTCCTCCCAGGAAACCTGGCGGAGCACATGCTAGGAACTGGGCACATGCGCCCGATTGAAATGTAGTTTGAACTCCCCACTGCAGCCAAACGGGGCATCACAGGAGAGTGCACAGAGGCTGTGTGACACGGGAGGCCCCTCACAGGAGGGATCGGGAGAGACAGGACCCTGCACCCTAGCTGTCTCTCTCTTTTTTCAATCCTCACCAAGGGTATGTTTACATTGATTCTAGAGAGAGGGAGGGAAGGAAAGAGAAGCACCAATGTGAGAAACAAACAACGACCGGTTGCCTCCCGCACGTGCCCGGACTGGGGATCCAACCCGGTATGTTTACATTGATTCTAGAGAGAGGGAGGGGAGGAAAGAGAAGCACCAATGTGAGAAAGAAACAACGACCGGTTGCCTCCCGCATGTGCCCTGACTGGGGATCCAGATCAAACCTGCAACCCAGGGACGTGCCCTTGACCAGGAATCGAACCTGCAACCCTTTGAAATATGGGGCTGGTGTTCTAACCACCGAGTGTACCAGCCAGGGTAGACAATGAACAAAATTTGAATATTGACTTTGAGTTAGATAATAGCATTTTGTCAGTATTTAATTTCCTGATTTTGTTGATTGTTCTGTGTTTATGAAAATGAACGTCCTTTCCACAGGCAGTCCATGTTGAATTATTTGGGGGTAAAGAAGCATCATATCTGGGACTTTCTACACACACACATGTATACATGGACACACACACTGACACATGTACATACATCCACACATGCACACACACATCCATACACATGCATAGAGAGAAAGAGAGAATAACAAATATGGCAAAATGAGAACAAATGGTGAATCTGGCTGAAGGATATGTCAGAGTTTGTTACATTATTTTTGCAACTTTTTGGAAAGTTTGAAATTATATAAAAATAAAAAGTGACAAGATAT